>NW_020451016.1:667140-673107 GCF_003343035.1 Apteryx rowi
AGGGGAGGGGAGAGTCACTGCAAAATGTTGAAGACCAGGGGTACGAGTACATACTTGTATTAACATCTTCCATCCCTGGAGCTGCAGTAATTTGCATGACATTATCTACCTGGGATGTTGCTATGGTTATCACCATACATAAGTAATTACCAGGGCAAATTGCACATACAGCACACAGATTCATGCTGTCAGAAGCAAAGGATCTTTTCATACACTTGAAAATGTAAATGTTAGAAAAACACCAATCACAAAGATTCTTGATAAGAGAAAAACTTCAAAACTGCTCCCAAGTGATCTAAAATGACTGTTAGCCATGCTTATTGACAACAGTACCAAAGGGCCAACTCAGACCATGCCCAAGCGAGCCGGACACTGCATGGACTCTGAACAGTAGAAAATCCTTGCCCAAAGAGTTTACAGTGCAGCTAGATAAGATAGGTACAGAGCAAGAGCTTATCATACAGAACAAACAAGGTTGTCAGCTTCATGGTACTGGGATGATATTTTTGGCAAGTTACGTCAAGAAACTTGATTTTGGCAAGTTAGGTACCAGAAGATGCAAAGAAAAGAAAGATGAAGGAGTGATGTAGGCTACACCCACGTAAAAAAGAAAAGAGACATGATGCTGTTATGAAGAAACTCTGACCAAACAGCCRGTCAGAACAGGCCAAAGGAAGTCTCATCAAAGAGGTTCTCTGAAAGTTCCCCAAATTCCCCTTCTGTGATGTTTCTGCTGCCACCCTGCAAGCTGGGATCTAATTGTTCTCTGATCTCTTACCCTCTCGTTCACCACAGGGGCTGGGACAACAGTTACATGCCATCTATTGATGTAGGTCCAAATTGAAGAAAACAATTAACACCTAACAGAATTTGACTGAAAGTCCAAATACAGGGTATCTAATGCTAGATTATCCAAAATAAATCAAACATAAAAAAGCCCACTCTGAAATACTGCTGCAGTTTCACTTCCAATAAAGTACAGCGGCACTGCGTACAAACAGCTTGACCTAAAGTCTATTGGTGTCAATGGAGATTTTTCAACCGCTTTGATGAATGTGTTCTAAAGGAAAAGACAAAATTTTAAAAAATAGTGCTGCTGCTACGATCTAAGTCCATGTAAAGCACATCAGGCTAACTGGAATGTAAAATATGAATCTGGAAAATATGAAATAAGTTTCTATATTTAATTTAGGGTAACATACATCATTGTCTCATATCTATCCAAACCAATCACATGTTCTGTGTATAGAGGAATACTGTATTTACTCTGGATTTACAGAGTGTGGAAAAGTTGAGGAGAAAAATTGTTATATTTTCCATTTCTAGCTTCTCTGAAAAACAAGTTCTTCCTTTACTGATCTTAGGAATCATCTGCTTCTTACAGACATTGATCTTTATCTCGTTTTAACACTAGTAGAATATAAGGCCAATTATCACCAAAGAACATCATTCTCCCTAACTGAGCTACAGAATAAATTTTCCAGTGCTGAAACAGGCTCTCCTCCTAGCTTTAGCCTTTCACAGTTTTCCCTAGTAAACTGGTCAGACTACCACACAGACCCTAGCAACAAGGGTACTTCTCTACATTCACCCACAGTAAGTCAAGCTCATCTGCGTTTCAGCATCCAGCCCCAGCAAACCATAATAATGAAGTGCCACCATTACAGCCCAGATTGCTGAGTTAAATTTACTCTCTCATTTTTCCAGGTTGCCTCAGGGGGCCATTAATCATAGTGAAATGAGACACTGAAACGTACTTGATTTGTTGATGAGAAAACCAATGAGTGTATCTGTATTTCACCTATTTACGTAAGGATCTCTACGTAAATGGAGCTAAGCTCCATGAGATACTGTATGTGAGCAAGAGACAACGCATATTAATTTTGCAAAGACAGAAGAAGAAAAGTATCAGCTCTAGGAATCAGCCAGGACAAGCATGCTTTTGCATGATGGTTATGAGAGCTATATGGACCATAAAGATTTAGATGAGGCAGAAGATTTAAAGCAGTTCTGGACATTGACTTTTTAACTGAAGATATCAGTTCTGGACGTTGACTTTTTAACTGAAGATATATTTGCACAGCATTAGGGTAAGTACTGGTAGGTGCTATGGCACTCTTACTTTCATCATACCCTTTCAAAGAAAACTATGACTGAGTCTTTGGGCCTGAATCTCATTCTAGTTTTAATATGGACTTTAAATGTAAGTAAGAGAATACTAAACTCCTTTCTTTGAAAGCTACAACTACACTATGATGCCATCAAGTATTTTGACAATTTTAGCGCATGAGACTCAGAAACCATACTGATAGAGATGATGTGCTCTGAAAAGAGTTATGCTGCTGAAAGGATGATAAGAACAGGTAATAGCCAGCAGGCAGTGAGAAAAAATGGCATCCCTTAGGGATCCATTGGGGCCATAAGGAAGGCACAATCAACAATGCCCAGAAATACTCACTAAAGATATAAATGTACCCTTATTAGGAAAAATACACATTTATGATGTAATAGGAAATGGAACATCTTTGTTCCACACCATCTTTGACACAAATCATCTTTGGCCAAATYTGGGGAACTGGACCCAAACGATGACAGGCATATTGTAGCTCTAAGTATATTTCATGGAAAATAGTTTGTTCACTATGAATATATCAGTGAAAGGGAAAGTAAATATGTAAAGAGCAAAATGCAAGATGGAAAAAGATAAATATTGTTAGATTCAGGGAGAAAATGCTATAAACAGTAAGCAAAGCTCTTTGATTTGCACTGTTTTCCAGCCCATAAAACCCTAATATCTGCCAGCGTTTCATTAAAAGCTTATAAACTACCCAGCATGCCTGCTGCTACATAAATGTATTGCTAAAAAACATTGCCGATGTTGCAGACCCAGTATTTTGCAATGTTTCAAAGAAACCTTATGTGTATAAAACTCAGACATATTACTGAAAGAAGTGTGTATTATAAAAATAGTATTTGAAAGTCTAAACCTGATTAATATTAATCATTCAGTAGCAACAGGCTTCTCTCAGCAGAGATGTTCACAGTAATATTATTAAAACAAAAAATACCGGTATCTCAGAGACAATTGTTCAGTACATTGTGGATAAAGAATTTAAGGGAAAATTTCTACCATTTTGTAAATTGAGTAAAATGAGTATGAAACGTGACTTTTTGCAGAGGAGTGAGAGTTCAAGGTGTTTGATGAGGTCGTGATAGCCCAGCAGTAAAGTCTGTAAATGTTGATGAGTAGTACATAAATCTAGCAACACTGAGATCAACAACTATTTTGACTGAACATGGAGTCTGTTTTCAGTGTTAAAATCTAGGACTTCAGCCTTTTAAGGACAAGTAATTGCAATATCTTTCCTTTTCCATAAAAAGTCATATTGGATCAATCAGATTTATACTGTTATTAGCAATGATATCAAACCAAATCTAGAAGGATCAAAACACTCACGATTTCTTGTCTTATATAAGATTATTGCATTTCAGGATTCACACAAACACGGGGCAAAATTAAAACGTTCCAATCAGAAAACAAATCTTTGAGGCAAAGCCTCTCAGTGTCTGGAGGCTTTCAAATGAATGAGCATATATGCACTTAGCCCATTCCGCATTGCTATTGCAGCAGGTTTTTTTCTCACAGAAGCAGCTCCAAATTGTTCTGACAAAAATGTGTCAGAACATTTATACAGATTCATTTCCCTCCTCCTCCAATAACTTCATATTCCTTTGTTACTAAGATCACACATCAAGCTACAACATTACATCGCTGACCGGTGAATGGGCAGTAAAAGATACCTCTTCTCCATGCAAATGACTTACCTCTTAGATAGCAGCACACTCTAGCACCATGTGGATCAGGAATAAGGTAAAAATTCAGCACCTCAGCACAGCCTAACCTTTGGAACAACATTGGAAACAACATTAGATGTAGGAATCAGGGACAGGAACATTAGAAGACTGAGATGGACAGCTATATCTGAATTATCGCACAAATAGGAGTTTCCTGAATACTTCAGTGACAACTATTTGTTTTACAGRTATTCACTCAGTACAAGAAAAGCAATAAAAGTACTGCATCTCACAGGTTTCATAAACTCAAAACAAAGTTGGTATGATCAGCTGGACCATTTTCAAGATGTCACGTGCACATCACAGCTCCCACCAAAACAGCACTGAAGCACTTCCTTAACTGAACATACAAACAGATCCACAGGATAGTCCAGGCAGGTCTAAAGCAAAGAGCAACTCACGTGACTGAAGTGAAAAGGGTGCATCAAAGTTTTGCTCTGTCTAAACTTAAGTAACAAATGCAAAGTATTTTGACTGTTTAAATGTTTGAAACCTGCTACTATCACAAATGGTTCTGTGACAAAACCACCAACAAAATGACAAACTTGCTCTGCACAGCTCTCATTCATGCTTTGCAAGAATCACAAAAGGTGGAAAAAAGAAAATGTGGAAATCTCTGATATGACCTTTTTATTGTCATTACAGACAAGTCCTGTGCCAAGCACAATTCTGTTATACGTGACGTTTAGGTCAAAAGGGTGTCTACCAGGCTAACCACAGTGGAAGGCAGGCCGTGGTATGGGTCAGCATCTTCAGTGTTTTGTCCAAATAAACAGTATGAAAATCGCAGCATGTCAGTGCTGGTGGCATTGCCACATGCCATGCCATAAATATGATTCACATATCCTGCGGACTGGGATGACAAATTAGATGCTGCAATTTGAAACTAGTAGCACTCTCAGGTCCAAAGTAACAATGGACAGACAAGCCTTGGCGGTGACGCTTATCCACAATGTTCAGTCAATAGTTTAAAACAGCAACCACTGGCAATGAGATCATTAATATACAACATTTAATCCTCCCAGGATACTCTTTCAATTACAGCAGTTTAGAGACTGCTTTTACAGTCTTGAGCAAAATAAATTGTAATTTAAGGAAAAAAAAAAAGCTTTTCTATGCTAAGTGATTTGGGCTATTTCTCACATATAGTTTTCAGGATCATGAGTTTGCTTCCCTTAAAGTGATGGTGACACTGTTATGATAAATATCCTCTATAAGAATGCTGACAAACTTTTTTTTTACAGTTTTTCTAGAGTGTTTGGTTATTAAGTTGGTGTTACACTCATTTTTTACTTGTAGCTTGATTGTTGCTTGCCTCGGAAAGAAAAATTCATATTTTTGCCCTTTTCTAACCAACTTAGGACGACAGCAGAAACCATCAATCTGAGAAACTCAGATAACCACACAAAACATATAGGTTAACCGAGAAACAGAAATGAGAGGTGCTATAAAATTTAAGAAATTTAAGTGAGCTGCTTGTTTTGTGCTGATATATTCCTTTTTAACAACAGTACAAGTTTAGAACAGTATTATGATAAGTAAGTAGAAGAGGCCTGTAAGCTCCCCACCTTGATTTCTCTGGTGCTCCTAGTCTACTTGTCAAACTGTGTCATAGAGCAGCAAAAAGGAATCAGACAATTTTGGGTGGAACTCCATAATCACTGAGCTGGTTTTTGGTGGCAACCGTAGTTCACCTTCCAAATGGAAAAGCAAGTCTGAGCTTTACTGATCGCCTTCAAACAAAAAGGTAGGTAAAAAGCTGCGGGCAAGGGGCTGGAGTGGAAAACCTGAGCGGAGATGAACACTGCACAACTGCAGTTTGGCTACGAACTGGCTGCGTAAGGCAGAGCCACCACAAGCCACCCAGTGCCAGCCCCCCGGGGTGCCCCCGGCGCTGGGTGCTCGGGAGGGACCGGGCGGCCGCAAGGCTCCTTGCACCGAGCGAGCTGCTCCCGAGCACGGAGCCGGGACATGAGGTCTCTGGGCCGGCAGGATCGACCGCCGCGGCCCGGCAGCGCTGCCATTCTGCGCCCCGCTCAGGGGGGCTGCCCGAGGGGCTCCGAAAAGCCGGGGGCCATTAGGCGCCGCGCGCCCGCACCCCGCGGCCGTTGG
>NW_020451016.1:673828-716749 GCF_003343035.1 Apteryx rowi
GTCTCGGGCGGGCTTCTCGCCCGGCCTTGGCGGGGCGGCGGCGGCGGCGCTGGGCACGGCCTGCCCCGCTACAGCACGGGGGCCCGGGAGGCCCGCGCACTCCCCCCCCAGGGCCATGAAACGCGCGCTCAGCCGCAGCGCGGGCACCCTGGAAGGGCCCTGTCTAGCAAGTGGTAGGTGTTCAGGTACGCCGCTTTCCACCACCCGGCTGACTTTGCAAACAAGCAACAAGCTGCTCTTTCTCACTTCTATGTTTTTCTCTCCTGCCTTCTGTGGTCCCACAGCGCAGTGCCCCGGGAGGGAGCTGCTGTGTGCAGTGCTGTGCCAGGTGTCAGACAGAGCCCACCCACCGCTGGAGTGCTTTGCTGCTCCATACATGCTCCTTACCTCCCGAGTCACCTGCCTGGACCATATTAGTTTGAATCAAGTTTAAATCATTTCTTCTCTTTGCCTGGTTACAGCTCCTATTTACAAGTCCACTTTAAGCCATCTTCCCATAGCCTTTCTACTCGTGACATCTTTGCCCACTCTCTCATACTGTTGATCTTACTTCCCTACTGCTCTTTACATTGAGAACAGTCCATGAAACAGTTGCCTTCTCTTACCACTTCTCCCTCCTTTACAGCTTCTTTTACAAGAAGTGAGATGGCTAATTAGAACTAGGTTTAACAGTAATTGAAGAAAGATCCTCTTATGTATTTAAAGAGAAAATAGTTTTAAAAGTTTATATGCTCTCATTAAGACTAGCTTTGCTTTTCCTTCTGTAGAGAGTGGTACTTATCATATGTTCTGCCTAGTTCCCTTGTAAGCTCTTAGCACAGCATCTAGGCTTGTCTCAGAGACTGACCTCTTGATCTTTCTGGAAGCTGTCACTGTTATTTACCTGTATCTCAGCAGGTAAACAGATAAAGGGGATATCAGAAATGAGCAATTTAGCCCACCTTATTTCAAGACAGGAGCAAAAATCATGTTCTCAACATGTATCATGCCTTGGATTCTTATAAAGTATATCAATAACACGGGCATGCCTGAGCCCAGAAACTGGGCTCACTCTTATGTCAGGTCTACTTTTAAATTTACACCAGTATAGGTATTTCAGTTGGGGTTATGATTTAACAAAGAAGTTGTTTTACTCTTAAACTAACTCAGCAAGGGGGGAAGAGTTTTAGTGATCTCAACTTGTGCACCATGGAGAGGTGACACAGGCATATTAAGCCACTGCCACAGTCAATAACCTTTAAACAGAGATGACTGAAGTCTCCGTGTAAGGACCGAAGCCCCCATTGCAGGGTGAGCATTGTGCAGCAGAACATCAGAGGTGTGGTCTCTGGGGTGCCTTGGCTGTGCTCTAGAGTGTATTTCATAACTTTCAGCATCTCCAAACCTTCTGATTTCACATACTGTACTGGGAGGTGGAGGAGTGGCTTTTAAAACATTTCACTTTCTTTTTATTATGGTTTAATAATCAGGTACTGTAAGAAAATGGAAAACAGTTTTGTTACAGGGACCTCTCTGCAGTGAGGGTTATAAATTGTGTCACTTATCAGCATATGAGTGGCTTTTAGGAGGACAGGTTTAATGAACAGCTATTTTTAAACAGTTTCTGGGAGATGTTTCTGCGAGAAAATGTATAGTCTGCTGCTCTAACTACATTGCATGCTGCTGCTTTTGTAAGTCATTTAAACTTGCCTAAGAAGGGTGACAGCATATCAGTCATGCTGTGGAATACCAGGGCTAGACAGCAGTAATGCAAAGCTACTCTCATCTCCCTCCATCAAGCAAAAAGGAAGCAGCCAGTACACAGAAAAACCCTGCAAACTCAACTACCCGCAGCCTCAGTGATGGAACAGCTGTGCAGTATGATCCAGTTTGAGGCAGTGGCACATACCAGCCCACAGTCATGTCATGACATGGGAGTACACCTGCCCTTGTGACTGATCCAATGACAGGAGCATCCCTTCTCCCTTTCCTCCCACACTGGATCACTTGATAAGGGGAGACTCACATATTTCCAAGCTATGCGAAGTACCACAACTCACCTGGCTTTGCAGAAGTTGGAGTTAGTCCCAGTGCAGCATCCAATGACTGCACTGAGGGAGCAGGGACAGCCGTTAAGAAGAAGGGGAGCAGGGCTGCAGTCCTGTGAATGTTCTCCCCATCATTTGTGGCAGGCCTGTCATTTTCAGAGAACATAAAGGATGATTACAAATCCTCACAATATAAAGGTTTCTGTTATTTATAAAGACAAAGGTCAGAGTTTAGCCACATGCAGTTGTTCTCGGGCATCAAGTACAGAGGGGAAACCTTCCTCTTTCAGCCACTTTGTAGCAATGATTTCCCTGCCCCAACTTTGTTTTATCTAATGGCAGGCTGTATGTACCTCTTGCATGTGGCCTCTAGCTTCTTTGTTAAAAAGTGGAAAACTAATGCTGAGTGTAATCCCACAGAAGTTAAAGGGAGAAAGGTTGCAGGTGTTACATACTTGGGCACATAACTTACTGAGTATGACCTGGCATTTTGTGTCTGTTATGTGCTGCTTGAATTTTTGCTGTATTCAAGAATTAACCATTTAAAATGAAGGCACTAAGACTTTTCAGACTTAACAGTGTCCATTAGCTCCACTACAAAACTTAGAATGATCCTGAGACATTTTATAGGTAATTATCAGTATAAAAAGCGAAGCCCAAAGTACATACAATAGCTTCTCACCCCACCTTTAGGAGCCAGTAGACAAGACATTTGTCCCCCATCTTTGATGGGGAAGCAGAATGTGCATGGATGCAATAGAGCTATAAAAACAAGAGTACAGGTGGAAAGAACAAAGCATGAAACATCCTGGTAAACAGTGCTGCCTGCGCGCAGCACACATCCTCACCTTCCCAGTTCCAGAGTATGAGGGAAGTGTTAAAATTAACAACAAACTGCTAGCAGAATCATTTATTGCATTTAACTTACTACATTTAACAATAGACGAAAATATCAGCTAAACCAATTAAGTCAAATTCATTGTAGGGCAAATCCATTGATAAATACAGTCCATTGTGCAGTGAAAGGGACTCTTGGCAGTCAAGTCCCCTTGAGATTTATACAGAAGGGAAAAGAGTTTCCCAGTCAGTTAACTCATACTTTCCTACCTCAGAGAGGGAATTCAGTAACTCTTTTTTTTCCCCCTGGCTCAGAAATACCTTCATTAAGAATTCTGCAGCCAGATTTGAAACACCTATCCATTTAGCTCTGATTTACAGTAAATGGCGTATGCTACAGATCTGATACTATCAGACTAACACAAGATTGTTGCAAGTTCAGCAGAATCTGCTGCTGGTATTTGATTCTGTACTTACTGCTTTCATAATTGAGGCTCAGGAAAGGACATTGCTTTACTAGTTGAGGAGTTCCCATCGGCCAATGCCAGTTTCTTTGTGGGGAACCAAGATGTTGCATTGCATGAAAAAGTTAAAAGAGCAGACCTTTTCATTATATCCTTTGGCTGCCTGGAGGTTTAGGGCAGCTCAGCTGTTAATTGCCAAGTCAGGATTTAGACGAGTGAACTGCTGTTTTTACCCCATCTTACAAATGATGCATAGCTAGACCACAGGGCTGGTGACTGAGCAGCTGGTCATTCAGGTACCTTGAGGTGGCCACTGGTAGTCACTGAACTGCTAGGTGCCCTGCAACTACAGATCACTCCTGTAGCCTCACAAGCAGTGATTCAAGGGTTAAAACTGCTGCTGTAACTGAAGCCACTCTGGCTGTGTGCAGGGGAGTTGTGCTAATTACCCCGGTCCCAGGAGCAGAGTGCATCGTTTCCCACAGGCCAGTGCCCAAAATATAGTAATACTAAGACAAGTTTACTACAAGCTGTGGGATTCAAACTGCACTCTTATTTTAGATAAAGGGTTTATCAGTGGGTCTACCACTGTAGCTGGAACAGAAGCCAGTTTTACAAACTCAAAATTGAAACTAGTGGCATTTAGCAACTGCAGGCGTCCCTTTATAGATTTATTGCAGAGAACCTAAACGCTAGTGAGTTGCATTTTTTGCACAGTTGTTCAGGTCAGTTTTATCTGCAGCTACATGCAGAACTTGTCAAAGGTTGAGGCTTCCTTGGGAGTCCCCCAATACTTTAATGACTGCCGATTTCAAGAGGACTTGAGGCTAGGCAGGATTGCACAGGGTACTGGCTTAGATCCAAGTTGCCAACAGTGACTGGAGGCCTGCTGCAGACTAGCTATTGAATTAGTGAATAAAGGCCATTCCTGGCAATACAAGCAACATTGCTTCTCTGGGAAAGAAAGAAAAGAAACAGAAAGAAGCGAAGAGGCAGGAGTGGAAGAGAAAGCTGTACATGGCACACATCCTCTGCACTACACAGAAATATAGCTCACTCCAACCTGGCATCAGTCTGCTGGAAGGCCACAGAAGGAACTGCAGGAGTCTGCAAAATCCTAGGTTTTGCCCTGATTGCCTCTGGCAAGCAGCAGTACAGGCTTTCGTCTGAGATGAGGTTTAGCCTCCTACTCCCAGCATGACAATTCCCTATGGACACTGCACAGGTTTCCTCCTTTGTTAGTAGATACAGTCTAAGAAATCCAGAATCATATATCGTCTGATGTGTTTGTTCACTAATTTTGGTTGTGCAAGTTCCATTTTAATTATTCATAGCAATATTAAATAAAGCATGGAGAAATATCTCTTAAGATAATCTGCATAATGCAAGAAAGCCTTAGCCAGCAGGACAGCTTTCTAAGTTTTGGGCATGGCGTTTTTGTGGAGAACAATGAGACAAAAATCAGGTCCCTGTAAAGCTTACTAAAACCGGACTGGCATGCACTTTGTTTTTCTGTCAGCTCTTAAAGATGCCTGTCTCCTTTTACAGGAAGATTGTGGATAGAATAGATGACAATAAAGATGGCTATCTCACAACAGAGGAATTGAAAAACTGGATTAAACGGGTACAGAAACGCTACATCTATGAAAACGTGGCCAAAGTTTGGAAAGATTATGATCTAAACAAGGACAATAAAATCTCCTGGGAAGAATACAAACAAGCCACATATGGCTATTATCTAGGTAAGACAACATTTTCAGATTACATGCTAAAAGAAGACTGAGATTATAAGGCACAAAATCACACCTTATAGTCAGCAGGAGCTGGGTGTCATATTTAGGACTTTGAAAATCGCATTAAATTTTATAGACACTCAGAGGTCAAAAGCATTTCTTAGTCGTTCATTGCAGCCATTTCCACATGGGTCACCCATAGACAGAGGATTTTGTAGAGTGATTATCAGATGTACTGACAAAGCTGAACTGAAGTTTCCTACTCCAGTTTAGAAATATGGTATTATTTTTTAACATTAAAAAAGACTACTTTAATTCAAAAATATTTATAGCATGATTAACCAGTATTTGTTCAATGCATTCTCTCAAAATTTTAAGAGTCTAGTTGCTAAAAATTTAGGCTGTGTCTAAGCTATAGAAAAGTTAGTGATTAAAATAGTTCTTGAAGAATGAAATGCTGCAGATTGTGATCAACCATAAATGAAAATCTTTAACAAATCAGGCAAAAGAAACATCTGTTTAAAAATATACCTAAATTATATTATTTTTTCATATATATTCCCTTTGCTTTTTATAAGTTAATCAAGGGAGAAGAGGAGAAGAGATCATTTAAGCTAAAGGGCATTGCTGACAGAAGAACAAATGGGTATTAACTGACCATGAGTACATTTATACTGGAAATGGGAAGACCGTTTCTAGCTATCATAGGGGCAGTTTCTGGAGCAAGCTTCCAACAGCAGTAATAAGGACAAAGTCTATATTAGATTAAAATAGAGCTTATTACATTTATGAAAGGAATTTTTTTGACACACATACCTATAGCAGTATCCCTCGGAGCCCTTTTCAGTACTGTGTCTTTGCTCTGTGTAATCCTCAAGATTTGGAGAACAGCTACCACATTGTGATCTTGTGTTAACACGCACTTAAAATTCCCACCAGTGATTCCTAGCCTAGATTGTTTCAAATTTCTCTGTTTCCTAAAATATGAATTGAGAAATTGTTATAATATGAATATTTTTCATGTTTGAAGTCAGTTTAGTGATCCTATTTTAAAATTTGTATCAAATACCATTCCTGTCATGCCACTGAACACCCTGAAAAATCTCATTGTTTTAAACAGAAAAATAATTGTTAGGTTCCCCATAACAGAGGCATAGTAGTTAGGTAATTTCAGTCAGTCTGCCAGCTTCTGAAACCAGTCTTTGGTTTGCTTGCTTTTTGAAACCGAAAGATTGCGCAGATCATACTGATTCCTAAAAAGAATAAACCTTCTGTGAATGAAATCTACCCCAGATACTGCCTAAACAGACCTTACAAAAGCAGATTAAAAAAATTTTATGAAAGATAATATACTATATTGTAAAATCCATCATCCTGGATTCCAATAGAAGGCTTGTTTGGCCACTTACCTATACTACTAAGTTGCCTTAAAATCAAACCAATTTCTTGACCCCAAATTTAAAACTTAACAGGGAAGAGAAGTTCCATTTTAACAGAGCAGCTATTCTGGCAATAAGCCTTTGTATTTCTAGACCCTACTGAGTATGTGTTAGCAAACTAGGGGGCTTCATTGTAGTAGTATATTTCAGAAGGAACATAGTTTCAAGATTGTCTGATTAATTTGCAGAAAATCCAGAAGAATTCCAAGATGCAACTGATCAGCACAGTTTTAAAAAAATGCTGCCCAGAGATGAAAGACGGTTCAAAACTGCAGATCTGGATGGAGACTTAGCTGCCACTCACGAAGAATTCACTGCCTTTCTTCACCCGGAGGAGTTTGAGCATATGAAAGACATTGTTGTCTTAGTAAGCAGACCAAAACAATGACATTCTTTCTGCTTTTACTTTTCACATGAGCATTGAAATGCTTCTCTAACCTTTCCGTGCAGAGTTTAGAAAGACACACACACACCAGTAGCCAACTGGCAAACAGAAAGGGATGCCTTTCATGAAATTCACTTGATTTAGAGCTTTCAGTACAGGAAAGACTTGTTAAATGCACTTAGGCTGCTCCTAAATGGAATCAGAAACAGTCCTACCATGGACTTAAACCAAAATAAAAGGAAGGGTATACTGACATGCATATAAGTGTGAGGTAAGCTTATATCTGCCCTAAATGAAAACTTAGGCATGCTGTCCAGTTCATTCATGTGCAGGGAATTTCTTCAGCATGAAAGGAGATTTGTATATTCCTTGTACAAACAACGATTGCACTGGAATCAGCGAGAATAAGTTTCTCTGTGTACAAGGGGAGGGCAGGCCTCAAATGTGAAATGGTCAGTGAGGAGAGTAGTCAGAATTCTCAGTTCTCTCTTGACTACTTCAATGCAAAACTGTTTTTCAGGAAACCTTAGAGGACATAGACAAAAATGAGGATGGTTTTGTGGATCAAGATGAGTACATTGGTAAGTGTTGAGGTTTGTTTCTTGTTAAATCTCCAGTCAATTTGTCTGTCTTTTCTCAAATCTGGATCAGTATTTACAACCCAAAGATGTGTGTGCTCCGGTTCACCTATTTTCAACCAACCAACCAAAAAAGTCTAATTTAATTTTAGGCAGATAGCAACAGCAACAGGAAAAGATTCCTAGCATTTTCCAGCCTAAGATCCTCCTCTTATTCACTTACAACCTGACTAACTAAGAGGGTCTGGAATGGTATTTTCCATGGCAGGAGGCTACCTATGGCTGTTTTTGACAGGCAGACCATGCTAAAATAGTGCTGCTATTTCCAAAAAACAGATTACAGAAGATAGCACAGATTTTTTTGAAATGATTTAGTACTTCCATGCTTTGAAACTAGACCATAAAATTTGTAGGGAATTGTGATATCAGAAATGGGCCTTTCCCAGTTTCTCTGAATATTTGACTAGTTTTACAGCTTTTGAAAGCATTGTTCAGAAATGCAGGAGGATCATAAAGTGAATTAATCTTTACTCAAGTCTGAAGAGTGCTTGGCTATGCAAAATAGCTGAGAAGCATGCCTGGCAAAACATGAAGAATCACACCTTGCAACAGGTCTGCATTAAAAAAAAAAAAGAAGAAGAAAGATGCCTTTTTCTACTAGTTATTTTCCTGGTTCAATTAATAACTAAAAAAAATGCTTGTTTTTATGTGGCAAGGCCATTATGTTTCTTTTAGAAATACAAAAAGTTGCATTAAAAATGAACTATGTAAAAGTAACACTAAGATTTAAGGTTCTCAGAAGAAGTTGTGAAGTGCGTGAAAGTTAGTTGTGCATTACTCCAGCGACAGAAAGAGAACAGAATGGGAAGCATCAACATCAGATCAGAGTTAATTTGCTCTAACTTCCATCACACTGGGCAGTTAGCAGCTCTCTTGCACTTAGACCTATGAGGACAAAATGGCAACATGACTAGAGATCAGCAGTATGTAATACATTTTTCCATTTTGAATGTTGATATCACAAGCTAACTTCTCCCACTGTACCCACTTTGATGGGGTTTTAATCAAGAAAGTAGCACCAGGAAAGCATTAGAGCAAACTCAAATGAATCTTTCTGTTTCTAGTGGTGCTATAAAGATCATTTCACATATAATCAGGAACAATATACACATGTTAATTAATGGCAGGGGGTTTCTATTCCTTGTAAATTATATTTAGCCTCAGAATGCGAGTGCTATTCATTTATGACTGAAATAACAGAGCAGCATAATTTCCACAGTAATTTCAGTTCATTCAGTGACATTACCTACATATAATTATAAGGTAATTGTCAACATTTGTTACCATGTGAATGCTGTTTTTTCTTGTCTCCTATAGATAGGAGCATAGAATGTTCTAGTCACAATCACCCCACATTGGCAAGGATGATAAAAATCAAATTGACAGGACATGTCAGTTGTTTCAGATAAACAATATAATTCACACTTTAAAAAACAAAAAAAGTGAATGTGTTTTCTGAAGTTTTCTTTATGAGTTGAGGAAAAACGGTGCTTAAAATATTTCTACTTCCCTTATTCAGAGGTAATATTTTTTATTTTCTGTCAAACTAGGGTTAAAAAACAAGCACACAGAAAACCTAAACTCTTCTTTGGTATTTTATAAGAAACAATAAAAGTTCAAAAAGTGCAGCCTCTAGATCAAGTCTTTGATGGGGAAATCTGCTGAGGGTTGTAGAACGATTCCTCCCTCCTCCTTCCTTTCTCCTGTTTTGATTATCACAAAATTTGGTCAATTTTGCAAAAGCAAAGAACCAAAATATTCCCAGTCGTGTTACACCTTTTAAGCAGAAAGAACTAAATTCTCACTGTGCATAAGCAGGTACAGTGTGTTTCAGGGAGGTTGTAGGCAGTTCAGCCAACAGAAAGCTTCAGCCTAGTTAGTGCATGTGCTCCTGCTGCAGGGTGGGGGGAGGTGGTTCCTCAGGTTGAGACCAGCACCTACGCCTCCTATAGATACCCACAGCCTCTGGCCCTAACACTGTCCATGTGGGGTGCACTTTTCCGTGGCACGTCCTTGAAAACTAAACCCACAAAGGATAGGGGTGGCATCCACAGAGCAGACTTTAATTTTAATAGAAAATGGCAGGTTTGAGGGATAAGCAGCCCTGGTGAGTAGGAAGCAGTTGATCGGCAGATCAGAAGGATAAAGTGAATAAACTTATGCTTCTGGAGGGATTTTTCCTACCACTACTATGTAAGGCCTATGCTGTAAAGAACAGGTATCAAATCAATACCTGCTCTTAATAATCACTGCCACTCCCCCAACCCATTTAATTTGTTACACAGACAACAGCTGTCACTACTGCATTTTCCTACTGATGCTTTTGAAATACAGCACATGACTGATGTACAGAGCAGCTCACATACACAGTCTGTGCATCCTATGTCACAAATGGTACCATAGCCCAGGGTCCCAAACTGTGCCAAGTGCACTGTGTGTTTCTCATACGCAGAATGCACTGCTGATGTATAACAACTTTTTCAAGTCTTTCCTTGTATAGAATACCTTCTACTGGAGCATGCTGCAGCACTGCGTGGTTAGAAAGGAATCATCTACTAAGATGGATTTCTCTTACATAGGCCCCTCTAAAAGCAGGACAAACACATTCAAGTTCCATTTATCAGATTTTTGTTTTCTTAAATTTCCCCTGTGCCTTTTATTCCCTTTACCACTCTTCTGGCTAGAGCCTGATCTCATTCACAAAGACATTTGCTGGCAGGGACAAGATAAAATAGCTAAGCTTCTTTCTCCCCGTACATCTGAGCCCAGCACTAAAACTCATGATTGCTATTTAAGAAAAGATCCTTAAACAACTTTTTTCACTCTGAAATTCAGTGAATAAAGGCTTTTGAACTGGTTCACCTCTCCTGTGTATTGAGATTAGCTTCACCAGCAGTGCATTGTTATGATGTAAGGGTAATTTAAGAATGGACAGAACCACCTGCAATGAAGAAATAGGCCTGAAGAGAAGATATGCACAGCTACTCCATTTACACCCCTTGTTTTATTTTCTGTACAAAGAAACTCTGTGCAAAGAATGAAAGTTTAGTCTTCCTCCGAGGAACATTGTATAAATGTCTTTAGTTTTGCATAATTTGCAAACTACATATGACTTAAGTGAGACCTTTATTTCCTATCCAGCTGATATGTTTGCAAATGAAGAGGGTGGACTGGAGCCTGACTGGGTGATTACAGAGCGCGAACAGTTTTCCGATTTTCGTGACCTCAACAAGGATGGAAAGATGGACAAAGAGGAGATTCGACACTGGATTCTCCCACAAGACTATGATCATGCACTAGCTGAAGCCAGACACTTAGTCTATGAATCAGATGTAGACAAGGTACTTAGTGCTTTGGTATATTTAAAAAAGATGTTAGATTAAATATTTAATTGGTTTCTTTTGCATAATATCAACTAGCAAGCAATGATTCCTAATGACTTTTCTTATTAGTACACTTTAAATGGAATTTTAAAGGCTGTAAGTGCTAGAGCCTTAATGTATCAATGCAGTTTTTAGTTGGTATGGTTACAAAGTACAATTGGTAAAATGCAGTCTGTTACCAGCGGTAGAAGTCCCATTGGCTTTCCTTAGGTTAGAAAACAAATTCTTTATCTTCATACACTTTCAAGTTTTAGCATAGTAAAAAATATTCTTTCTTCTTTTAAGAGGGGTCATGGATCTTTATATGTTAATTTAGACTGCAAGAGAAAAATCAGATACACATTAAGTTGGAGGTAGTAAAAAGTCCCAATTTATATCATCAAACACAAACATCTTTGTTTTAAAGACTGGTCCAGTACATCTGCTCCCTCTAAGATGGGAGATTAATGGTTCAGCAAATCCCAGATGTGATCTTCGGAATTGTAATATGAGCAAAGTTGGAGCCTGAAAAACTAAAACGACCTTACGCAGAGAGACTTAAATTTGCCAGCATAAGCAACCATCTTCAACAAAAGACACCAGAGGATTTTCATTTTCACAATTAGAAAGGCAAAACAAAACCATAGGCAAAACTGCATACCAGATAACTCATATATTCTGTTTGGCAGTGAGTTAATTGCAAAGCACTTTTAATGAACAGTTAAACCCAAATGAAGCCAGTGGGGCTTCTGACTTCTGCTGGAGTCCAAATTTCATTCATCATGACAGCTACAGTGATTCCTGAATCTGCAGCCTGCCCCTTTGAAGAACTTTCTATTTGTTATGTCTCTTATAAGTCTGTGCTGGTGTGTCTTTTATGTAGCCTTGAAAATGTTCTTACAGCAGTTTTGTTTTCCTCCCACCAGGATCAAAAGCTAACAAAAGAGGAGGTTCTAGACAACTGGAATATGTTTGTTGGCAGTCAAGCTACTAATTATGGGGAGGACCTCACAAGAAACCACGATGAACTATGATACAGTGTACAAAGCAGTATGCCACAGACCTTTTCTCCACATTACTGAAGTCACCATGTTCATCCCCTCTTTTGGAATGGACAAGGGATACCCTCACAACTGATTGACTTGTATCAATATATTTTTAACATACCAGCTTATGACCTCAGAAACTGTAGAAATAGCCTTGTACTCTTTTCACACTGTTAAACACTATATCTTATTACTACAATTCTTTTTTTTGGGGGAGGGGGGGGAAGAGGAGGGGAAGGTAACTTTCCTTAATAGATTAGAGCCTGAACTGGGAAGTGCACTTCTAAAATGTAATTCTGAGGCTCTTTAGTAGTGAAATATTTTCTTCAAATACCCATTTTATCATAGTGAAATACAGCTAGGATTAGAAAGAAACTTAATGTTTAAACAGATTAAGTTGTTTAGTCCTCTTTCTTTAACATCATATAACAATTGAGAATTATAGTTTCACCCGCTTATATAAAGACTTGATACAACAAGATCCACAGCCTTTTTCTCCACACTGCATTTTTCTTTCTCAGTTTGGGCCAGAGGTTCTGAAGAAGGTATCCAGCAGCCCTGTGGCTCATAGTTTTAAGTGCAACATGTACAACTGGCCCTCCTCTGTGACCCCATCACAATGCAGAGACAGCACGTGTGGCCCGACAGCCTGTGCCGGCATTCCTTAGTGAGGAGTGTAGAGTTCATAGTGACAGCTGCTCCTTCAAACAACAGAATAATGTACAATTGTTTGTGGGCTGTTATGCTGTTTCATGGGAGAAATTATGCCACATGGAGCATAATTTATCTCATGCTTTTCGCACTTTACCCAAGCCATACTCTTATTCACATAGTGTGAATGGCAGCAGTTCTGTGATGGAGAAAGAATGAGACATATCACCCCTCTGGGCCTTCTGTCTTCCATGCCACATAGGGGGACAGATTCATATGGCTAAAGTTCAGGTTTTGTATGTATATAAGTATGTGTTATTGAAACAACTGTGTGGAGACAGCTTTCCTTCCAAAGGAAAGGGTAAGCTTTCCTTTTTCCACACAGGTGTTTTTTGTTTTGTTTTGTTTTTTACTGTATAATGTGAGCTGTTACATGTATTTTTTTTATATATATATATATATATATATATATATATATATATATACAACCTAGAAAAGTTTGGTTGTTTTTACATGTACTGGTTTTAAAATAAGCACAATAAAACCATTACTTTCTTTTTGATACTATGAAGGTGCAATAACACTAATACAGGCTAGCATAAAGAGATGCTGTGAAAGCAGAACCAAACCTTTAAAGTCAGAAGTTCCAAAAGCACTGGATCGTTGGCAGCTCCTGTAGGCTGGCTGGTTGTCTAGAAACAGCAGCTGGTCATATGGCACCGACTGTTTTTTCCTGCTTTGCTTCATCCCCCCCAAAAAAAAACCCCAAACCAAACAAAAAAAAAAAAACTAGAAAGAAGTCCAACGTATCCAGTTGCTATCGCTGTCACTAGAATCTGTCCAGAACACTAATACTAGTAGATTTGATCCCTGGGGTGTTACGGGCAGCAGGTGAAAGTCCACAAGACACTTCACTTCAGGGTGCCTTGAAGATTTCCTGTACAGCATCATACACCGGCAATCACAGAGCCATTCAGAGAGAAGAGCTTTGTGGCTTTGTGATTATGATGTACTTCTGGCATTTAAGAAACAAATTTAGGAAAATCACCATGAGACAATGCAGAACTGTGACCTCCATAAACAGTGTCGTTTTTATAAGGTCACATAAGAACTATGTTTAAGTATTTTACTTCTTTCAATTGAAGATAATCTAAACTCTAGATCACAGCGTCTGGGAGAGATTACATCTTCTTGCTAGCGCAATTATTAAGCTTTTGGTGTGCACTTCTTATGACATTGCCAGCAATGTCTTCTAAAAGTCCCTACCTCCTCCACTAACATACAGTAGGACAAACGTCATAAGCCATAAGCAAACTGCTTTTGCTCTTCCAATACCCTCAAGTCAAAGTAATGCTTAAATGCACTGTTATCTGAGAAGCAATAAAATTGTATCTTGGCACATGCAGAACATTCTCTGTTTAGTTTACTATTTGGATTTGTAAAGATTTACTGTATTCAATAATCTTAATGTAATCTTGAGTTTTGTTTTGATTATTCCTTTCATACTAACATTTGACAGTTTTATACTTTAGGAACAGAATTGCCATGTTCTCTCTGCAATTAGATTATCTTCTGCTGTTTCAGGAAACAATACCTTAAAAGACCTCAGAACAAAGCTCGCTTCCTGCAAGTGAAATGCAGCTCACACTGGATACTAAGCCAAGGATTTTCATTGGATCCCAAGGGAAGGTTGTTTGCTAACTCTYGTTGAAATTCAGTGGGAGTTGGGTGCTGAGACACTAAACATTGCTGCCTTCAGCTAAACATGACACTTCCAAATCCACTGCATTCTGTCCCAACAAAAAACTGCATCTTTGCTTTGACAGGCAATCACATTTTCTTCCATGCTACTCAATGAATTTGGAACAGAATTAGTGTCAAATGAGAGAAAAATCATGGTCCCCTGTTAGATCTCAATTCATTAATGCTTGCAACACACTGAGAATTTTCCAGTATAAAACTATACTTACATGAGTAACACTGCTGAAATCAGGAGCTATTCATGCAAGCAGGAACTGGAAATTTAGACCCATGATATTTTAGTTTTGGCTTTTTTTTTTTTTTTTTTTTTTACAACAATAATGATACTCAAATAGATTTCGCTATGCCCAGCTTTGAAAAAGACAAACTGACAATTAAAATGAGACTTAAAATAATCAAATTATCAACCATTGTCATTGTAATGGGGTCATATTAAGAACTTTTTATAAAGCAAAATATAAAAACATTATTTAGAGAACATGAGTTACCATGGATGTCATTTCACTCTAAGGGCTATCCTTTCTACAGCTCTTTATAGTGTTTCACTTACCAACATTTGGTAATGCATAGTACATTTTCTGCACTAAATTCTCCTTTCAAGCTCAATGCACTAAGGAAGAGTAACTCCTAAAGAGACTAGAGCTTCTGGGTTTAAATTTAACACTATTTAAGGAAAGCAAACCTTTGCTAGGGGATATAACTGTTAACACTGTGATTTTTCAAGCCTAAGGTTTCTAATGGGGTTTGACTGTTCCAGAGAGAACATTTTTTTTTCTAGGTAACATATTTCAAGTCATATTAAGAGCAAATGCTACAAAATTTTAGTGTAATGTGAAATACTGTAATGTCAGATAGCATTATTTATCTGCTTAATATGACTAAAACCGTTAATTGCTGGGAGCCATAATTCATCCCAGCAGCATGAAAATCCATTTTGTGCCTATCTTGTCAGTTATTTCCAATTTTCTTAATGAATTGTGATGTAGTGAAATTCTGTTGGGGAATGTATTTATATATTTCCAAATGCAGGTTCTATGTGGTCACTCTTATTACATAGATCCTCCATTAACTACATGTTTTTATTATGCCTATGCCACAACTTATCAACGGTGCATTTTTCTTTACTTAAGATATCTGGAATAGCCATTATTATTGCACATACAGTTTTAATTATTAGAATTTATGAAATGAGCTAAGTGGCTAATGTTCATTGTCTTATATTTCCGTTTAATGATTCAATCAGGTTAAATCTGTCTCCTATTCCAATCAAGATACTGTACGTAACTCCCTGAGGAAAGGAAAATGCAGCTCATCCTGATCTAATTACATTTATACAAGTATATTAAAATAGTTGCATAATGCTTTGCTATTCGAAATACAGAAGCTGCTCTTGATCCGAGTGAAGTTAATAGCAGAACTCCAAGTCACTGTATAGAAGGAGCAAGGCCCCAGCCATCCAAAGACAAGTGGAAGAATAATAGGACAGTGGGACTTGAGGTTAGAAATAACGTTATGACTATCAGGTCCTGATTCTGATCTCCTTATTACTACTTAGTGGTAACTTTTAAGAGTTTACCCTAATTCTTACTCACGTAAGATCATGTTTAGGGCGTCAGTCTATTTCAAGGAAGACAGTATCTAAGGTTCTACTTAGCCACTCTACTGCAGGATGATTGTGTGTCCTTTCTAGACAGCGAGTTACCATTAGCAAATGTGACCAGCAAAATATAACTAGGCAAGCAAACTGTTACAGGGTGGCAGAAGGGGCCAAGGAAAACATTTCAGAGCCAAAGATGTTGCAAAACCTGGTATGGCTTGTACTCAAACACTTGGAAGTATCCACCAATAATAAGCGATATTCTCTTTTTTCATCTCTAAGTCAATGTGTGCTATATTACATTTACTATGCACAGCAAGGAGCTGGTTAACCAAAGTTGCTAATTACAAAGGAAAAATTTAGGATTATTTTCCACTGAAGTTTCAGGCACTGCTGTCCTTCAAACCCAGTGGTAGATAGATTATTCTGAATCTGATGATATTTAAAACAACCTCAGAGGAAACGTACTAGCTTTCCCATAGTGTGAAACAATGTACAAGGGACATACAGGCATATGTGACAGAGCACAGGCACTTTCACACCTCCATTCTGTCTCTCCACTGCAGGAGGTAAAATCTCTTCAACATATGCATGTGCCTCCTCTTATGCCAGTCACAAAAATACAACTACCAGTAGCAGCACATGTGTTACTATTCCTGCTGATAATTAAGGGATATCTGTCTTCAGCACAGATGCTGGCGGCTCTTGTTAGGGCAGCAGAATTCTGCAGTTCGGTTGCACATTCTGCACACTTGTCATTTTCCTTGCCCAAACTCGCCTCAGAACTTGGTATGCAAGGGAAATCCTGAAAACTATATATATACCAGTGGAAGAATTTATTTCATAACCATAAAGTTGAATAGTTCTACTATGATTTATATAGCTAGCATTTGCAGTTTTAGTATTTGCTAGCGTTTCAGAGCTGGCCTCACATTTGTGGTGTCTGAAATCACCACATATCTGAAATTCCAGGACAGCTATATAGAACAAGTCATAGCATGATACTGAATCTGAATAGTAATTAATGGTGACACATACATTAGAAACAACAACGTTTCATCTTATCAACAAAAATTTGGATACACATCAAAAAGCTTTCACAAATTAAGTGGAAAATCATTTCTTTATATGGGAATAGACTGACAACCTTTAAAATGAAAGTCTATTGAACCAATGGGGGTACAAAGACCTAGAGAAAAATTAATACAGCTTTTGAATACGTACCTTAAAATTCTCAGTAAGGCTCCCTGGTGCTTTTGCAGCTGATGTTACAAAACCATGAGTTGATAATCCCATGTATGCATTCTCAAACAGTTCTAATACAGGACTGCCCAAGAAACAGCCATCACTGAGGATGCTGTATCGACACTCAACAGATTCTGGCTGAGTTTTAGGGAAAAATAAAGCTACTCAATTGGCTGCTCTGGTGTGCACTATCTTCTCCACACCTAAGGTCAATGCTGGATGCTAAGGAAACATGATAGGTGTGTGATGTGAAGCCTGAGTGCTCACCATGAATCCCACCGCTGACAAAGTTAATAAAGTGGTTTCAAGTCCACGATACCTAGGAAAGAAAAAAAAAGAAATCATTATAATTGTCGATTACTAAACTCCCAGAGCATGGTATTCTCAGGACTGGCGTATCTTTTGTTTGGGTGAAAGTCAGTGAATTTCATGTTTCAGGGAGAAAAAAATTGGAGTTTTAGCATTAGATCAACTGTAAGATAACATGGACATGCCAAAAGAGTATTGACTGGATTGACAAGTTAGACAACCACCCCCCCACCCCCCATTACTCCCAACACACCTTCCCCCCGCCACTTTACATTCAGCTAAATTGCAGTTCTGCTGACGTTGTTTTTGCTGCATCTCACTGGGCCCTAGTTGCTGGGACACAGAAGAAGAAAGGAATGCTAGTTGAGAAGTGCAAAAGAATTCAGACAGCTAAAACTTCCTGAAACCTTCATTTGATAACTAGTAATATATATTAAACATTTTAAAATCATAGAGAGAATTTTGTAAGGAGGTCACAAGTGCATTCCATGGGCAGTAGAAATTAAGGAAAAAAGTGGCTGGAGAGGTCTACTATAATCTAACAAAAATAAAAACTGCTCTTCTCCATCCCTACTCTCCTTTTAGAAGATCAGTTCCAATTTGCATCAATTCCTTCCTAATTCCATTGCCTGAGTCTTACTATTCTTTCTTCTTTGTCCTCAAATTTTAGTCTTTGCTAATGGCATAGACATTACATTTTTGGGAAACCCCAAAGCTCCCAGTCACTGGTAACTTTGAAATGCTTCACACCAAAGAAAGGAAGTTTTAACAACCATTATGTCTGCTCTGAACTGGCTACAGCAAAGTATATTTAAACAAAGAAACCAAATGGAAGAGAATAAAAATAGCATCATTCTGTTCTCATTGATATTCATAAACGAAAAGATGCATAATCTGGAATGTGCAGGTTTACAGTTATACCTGTCTTATCAGTCCAGCTATCATCTTATGAAGCAAATGTTTCCTGCATGGGTGTTTTTTCAATGTAGTTGTGTGACCATTACAATTCTGGGATACCTTCTGAGCTAATATTAACCCTCAAGGCTTTATCCGAGGCTGCGTACTCAGCTTCTTTAAAAAAACCTCCATGTTTTATTGGCTCTTCAATTGCTGCATATTGCTATGTGCAAAACTTGAAAACACTGGATCATCACAAAACAGTTATGAAGTTATTTAAGAATAAAAGGACCTTTCAAAACTTTTGCTACCGATTAACATTAGGTTTACAGAACAGTTAGGCAGACATCTGAATAGATATAATCATCTCTTTTCCCTCTTTTTACATGGAAACCAACTTTTTGCATGTTTGTTACCCCACAGCAAGGAGATTTCATATACAGATTAAAATGGGTCCTCTGGGATGAAAAACACCATATAAATATCAGGTGTTAAATACAACTTAGATCTAAACAAAGTTTATTCAGCTGTTTGTGTATCACAATTAAGAACTTGGGGTAAGGTAGGTTTTTCCCCTAAATCAGACTATACACTGCGATGTTGCACCAAAGGTTTTTTTTTGTTTTTTTTTTTTTTTTGGAATGTAACTTTGGTGTAAATACAGATTAGCTTAATAGTGGGAGCCTAGATTCCGAACAGAGTCAATGCAGAGAAGCAGGTTCCCCCAAATATTGCTTCGGAAAGTATAACTACGGGTGCATAAAGTCAACAGTGCAAATATCCTCCCTTCATGTTTCTGCATGCCTTTATAAGACATACAAACATAATGGAAATAAAAAAGGTAAGATGAAGAGCAACAAAAAATAATACAATGAAATACTGCCTTTAAAATCTACTTTATTCAACTGGAAGCAAACATTTTAAAAGATGATAATGCTCTAAAAGCTATTTAACTCAGCAGTCAAATCAAACTGACCAAAATCTAATTTATTCCTTGTCTTGTTTAGCAGATGCTTAAAAGATCAATATAGTTGTCTCTGTAGATCGGCATGAAATATTAACCAGTCTGAGCGTTCTGAAGCTTTTTACAATGTATTCAGCCTCATTAAACATTAAGCAGCCTTGAAATATAAATATAAAATAACTATCAGCTTCCTATCCTTCAGACACAGAACAAAGGTAGCTCAAATGTGGGAAGCGGAGGAAAAATACTAAATGAACTGGGAATTCACCGCCAAGTTAACTTAGGAAAGCTGTCAGTATAAATTGGCTCAATCAGATATGCTTTAAGATAATGAAATATAATATTGCAATATTGGTTTGTGAAACAGAAGAATATCTGCTAAGGAACAAACAATAGTGTGACATTTACAGCATAAGAAATCCATAAAAATATGCCTCTGACCACAAAGGTACGAAGCTTAGGTCCAATCCTCATTTACATTGAGGCTCCTTTCCCCCCCTCATATTCGCTGCAAGACCCACTCCATGGGTTAAGTGAGAATGAGGCCCTGTTCTCTTTTCTCTGCTTTTCATTACTGTCTGATATGTTAAAAAAATATCTGGGCAATACAGTAGAAAAGAGTTTCAGGTTCACTAAATTAAAATGTCAGCTTTACAAATCACTGAAAGTAACCGGACATAAACTGTCAAAATAAGTCAGCGAAACAGTGTGGTTATTGTCAGTATGTAACTCAAGTCTGCAATCCAAAATGTGGCTAAAGGTTACAGACAATATAGCAAGACAGTTCCACTATCATGTAAAAACCAACTAATTTTTCTAAGAATACTGTTTCATTTTAACATATGCAGCACATTTAATATCTTTTTCCCCCCTTTCTCCGCTTTCTGTATTATTACTGCCTACTGATAGCGAGGAATAAAATTCAACCATACATGCTATTGCCTTTACCACTGCACAGCCTGTCAGGGTTTACAGAGAAGCTTTTGCTGTAACTTTCTTATTGCAATTTCTTCTAATATTGTCTAGAAATAAAGATATCAGACCAGGCGGACCAGGGCTAGAATTTATTATAGCCTTCTTCACTCAGTTTGGGAAGACAGCAACAGCAAGAAGCAAAAGTGAGCAGGATTCATTCCCCTGCAAATGTACTAGATTTTGGATGAAGTATACTGAACTCTTAAGTTAGAACTATCAAATTCTCTTATTCAACATGATAAGAATGCCATTAATCAGTCACTGCAAAAAGCATAAGGAGTTGAGAATGAAACCAAGAAACTAATTCTGAACACGTAGAGGCAGAAAAAATATTTTTAAAATGGGTATTTTTAAATTTTTTCAACATAAGCAAGATATCAGTGTGCTCACATAAAGAATAAATGCATCAGACACATTAAGAAATGATATTCAAATAGCATTTGACATTGGACCATTTTTGCTACAATCTCAGAATAGAACTGAAAATACACTTTTGCATTCCACTGCATTACACCATACTTTTACATTTTCGCTCCCTATGTGCTGCGCTGTTAACAAGCATTGTTTAGAACAGCATCGCTTAAATGTTTTATACCTATTTGTGTGTCAAATTTTCAGGGGGACTGTGTGGACAGGGTCACACCATCCCCAACAATTTATACATTTTAAAATTAAGTGGAAAATGCATTTAATGGGAAAGAATTATACACGTTATACACATACACTTTGTTCATATTGTGAACAAAGCCTGGTACTTTGCAGCCAAGTCCAAGGGACAAGTCATAACCTAACCACAATATGGGCAAGGGGAAGACAAGCAAGGCCTTGGATTTCCTTTACTCTCTTCCGTTGCGGACTGCCCCACCTTACTCCTAGTAAAACTCAGAACAATCTTAGATGAACAGAGCCTTGCACTACCTGAGTGCCACTCTCCCCTTCCCTATTAAGCTCTTTTTTGATGCACTGAATAAACAGAGCTGCTTCCTCCGGTCCACCCCGCAGAGCCAGTCATGCACAGAGTCTCTCTTTATCATTTCTTCCTGCCACAAAGGAGCGCGAAGGAGTCATAATGGGGTGCATGGATCAGGGCGCAGGATGCAGAAGGGAATGCACAAAACTCCTGTCACAACTGCTAAGCAGCACCGTGAGGAGTCTCATTTGCTGCTTTAATCCGAGTGCTGTGCCTAAACTGCTGGTCCTGCAGGTTGTTCTGGAAGGAAGGTAATTTGACAACAGTCGAGCTTTTGATACCACAGCACAACACAGAAGAATGAAGCAAGAGAGAGTTTTCTTGCTGAGACTGCCACAGCTCTTTTACCCCAAAATCCTCTTCTCTCAGGGCTATGCTCACTCATGCGTCATCCTTACACCTTTCTGAGCTTCTGGTATATAGGAAACAAGCCAACCGCTGGACTTACAGGGTCACCCTAAAGTGCTCTCAGATTGGCACAGAGGCTTAGGGTAGAAATAGCAAGCACAAAGATGGGGGATGTGCAGGCAGCAAGGGCACTGCAAAGGCAGAGGTGAACTTAACTTACCCAATTGCTCTCCAACCATATCTGGAAAACTATGCTTTGCACAGATGAAATCAGTCTCACTTTTTGCGCTCTGCCCCCTTTGAAAATCTGAGAGAGGAAGGAAAAACACTAGTGCCATATTTGCTGTAAATAGCAACTCATGCAAGGTGTAACATTGGCTTTGATCAAGTTCCAGTTAAACTTTTCTTAGCAGTCTATCCAAATCCAATTTCTGGAATGCATTCTTCGAAGTCTCGCAGATTGCTTTTATACAAGACTTGTCCATCTACACAGCTGAAACTTATCAGGCCCTCATTACTCATATCCCTATTACAACAATATCCCACTCCTGACAACTGCAAGCTTGTGCCACACACACTCAGCTTGGAGCAGTACTGCAAAGCAGTGCCAACAACATCCCTCTGCTCACAACCAACTCCAAGCAGCTTGTCTTGCTTTCAAAGCTCTTCACAGCCTACAGCCCCCAATATCCATGATCTCATGTCCAGGGTTGAAAGTTTTATTCCTTTGACCCACAACATCAACGGTCCATTTATTAAAGAGCAAATGGAAGCCAAAAATTTTGTGCATTTTCTTCCATGCTGTTCCTTGTATTTGAGAGCAACTTCTAAATTTCTAATTACCTAATAATACTCTTCCAAAGTTCTCCTCAGTCACAATAGCTTCCAAAAAATGTAACTCTTAGCCAATCAGCATGTTATGGTGTTTGCCTATCAGCAAGACAAAATGGAGAGGAAGAGAGGAAGCTCTCTAATAGACCAACGGACGTTTCAGATGGTGGGGAGGAAGAAACGTCTTGGGTCCACCAGCCCTCTTATGGGTGTTCACCACGGCTTCACAGTGCACTCTGCCTCTTGTCTCCTCCTGGGTGCCTTCTCCTTTCTTGTGTTGTAAATTCTTTGGCAATGTCTTTTGGTTCAGTGCTGATACAGTGCTTAGCACAGTGAAATCATGCCTCCTGACATGGATTCCTAAGAGTTACAGTAATACAAGTAATAATACAATCACAGTTTCAACTTTATTTGCCTAAAATTCATACCTCCCAACCACCAAACGATGAAGAAATGGCATATGACAGAGCAAACAATCACACAGATCAAAATGGCATACTGCAAATGCATTGACCCTCAGCTAGTGTGAACTGGTATGGTTCCAAAAAATGTAATTTTTTCTCTCTCAATGTAGCTATGCTCCCACAGGCACTGCTTAAAATAAATTTGGCTTTAAACAATCCTCCAAGACAAAAAGGAAGAGAGTAAAGTAACCTTACGTATTTTTTTTTGCTGCTGTTGAGGATACATGTAAAGGATTCATATGCAATAGCACATGAAAGAGAGATGAGGAAGCAAATTATTCAGCCATTTGGATTAAAACAGAATAAAAATGTTCACGTATATGCAAATTCCCTTCCTGAAGGCTTATAAAGAAATCCTGGTACTGTTGTAGCTTTCCCTTGTCTCTAAAATGGAAAAATCTATTGAAGATCAAGACAAGGACATATTAAAGGGCAGCAAGAATTCTATCAAAACATTTCAATAGAAATATGAAAAATCTTTTGGAACTGCCTAATAGAAATCTGTGTCCTCCTGAAAAGCCTTTGAAACTCCTACTACAGGTCACTGAAAAGAATGCCTTTCTGAAGCAGATAATCTTCTCCTAATAAAACAAAACTTTGTTCTTTAAGAGCTAAATGACTATTTGATATATATGTAATTGGATACAAGCATGAATAGAACACAGAGGAACTACCAGCAGCAAAGTCACTTGATCACCGATTATCTTAAAATGTTTTATATTCTTCAGTATGTTTTTGTTTTCATAAGGCATTGTTGCAAACAGGCTGGAAAAAACTAATTTGAACTAACTATTGTTGAGAAATGTTAATGTGGAATGGGAGGCATTTAAAGAATAGTAACAGACTTTAAAATGTACATTCATTCCAGTAAATCAGTGTCAAAATGACAAGAGAAGCCAACATGGCTCAAGACAGATATATGGAACAATACATAAGATAAACAAAAAAGCTCATCTTCTGTGGATGGTTTCAAAAGAAGTGAAAGATTTGATTAAGTATTAAAAGAAAAAAAGCTAGAGCAAATGAAACAAAACCAAAAGCAAATCATACAACTAAAAATCTCTTAATATGAGAATTTAAAAAAAAAAAATCAGGACACACAAAGAGAATTAGACACTTTTCAGAATGAGAGTGAAAGCGATCAGACTAGAACAGTAACTACCAGAAATATTTTAAAAAATGATTTGCAACTATTCTAAGATATAACTGTATCTTGGGCAACATACCTGAATATTCCTGTAAGGGAGTTTTAAGGGTCTTTCCCACCTTTACTGCTTTCTTGTATCACTGCAGATTAGGTACTCACTGAAGGTGAGTGCTATGACTTGCTCACATTCATGCAAACAGTGAATGAACAGCCAAGGTGCTCACTGCTTGCCTGAATGCCAGTCTAAGCACCACCAGTGCATAATCAACATCACCTCTGAAGCAAGAGATGCTTCTGAGGGGCAGCTCCTTCCCTTGTTTTTTGCAGTTTTTGCACCACATCCTCATTCAGCCTGAGGTGCAAGGGCGCTTCTCGCAGACCCTGCTTCCCTGTAACAGAGTCTCCATCTAAGTGTGGCGACTGCGAGCTGCATGCATATGCCTGGCTAGGGCCCTTCAGAAGCCTTAGCACAGCCCTGGGCTGTAATCCATTGCTCCATGCTCTGTCCTTCCCAGGCTCAGCCCCAGAGTGTTGCCAGCTTGTTCCCTCTTGTTGAGGTTACAGCAGATGGCACAGATGACATGGACTATATCAGCCCTTTAAAACCACCACTTCACACCAGGTTAGTGCTGCAAAGTGGCATTAGCAGACCCACCTAGACCTTTAACCTGGAATAATGAGAAAAAGTGAAAAGGTAAAATTTGTTAATGGTAACTGAGCTCTACTGAAATCAAGAGAACTATGACAGCAGCGGCTTTGGCACCATTTGTCTAAATCAAAGTAAACTTCCGAGAAATATTTAAAGTTACCAGCATATTGGGTCTTCTGTAGATTTTTCTCAATCTTTCTGCAAGACTTCCCCAAAATTTGACTTCACATGTAAACAAGAGCTAAAACCTAAAAAACCAAACAAACAAAAAAACCCCCACAAAACTTTGCTGCTATTTTAGTCTGAGCTTTCTAACTTTGATTAGCCAGCTAAACTAAGGATTCATGCACCATATTGATATATCCTGGTGAGTCAAAAGAATTTACTGTTTTATCCACTGGTAATATAATCTATGCCAACCCTTTTCCTGATACAACTTGGTTTTCTTTCCCCGTCAGTTCAGCTGTAGCAGCTGCTCCCTCATATTGTGCCTTGCTACCTGAATGGTGCATGCAAGGGAGTAAGGGAGTGACTTATGTCCCCCCCCCTTTTTTTTTTTTTTTTTTACAAAAGGATGTACAGTTATAACTGAGCCCTAAGGAAGCACACAGACTAGACATCAGATATCCAAGAGAGCAAAAAGAAAGAGGAAACAGAAATTGAGAGAAGTCTTCACTGACACTTAACAAGTTCATATAGTTCAACAGAGATCCCTGAAGACAAGAAAGAGACCATCATAATGCCATTAGTTAAGGGAAAGTTTAGAGAAACTGAAAATGTATGTACAGAAAGCTTAAAAATTGTTTTAGGAAACCAAGTGAGGGAAACACTTTAAACAAGCACACCAGTGATTCAGTTAAGGGTTTCAAAGATGCCTGTAGGAGAAAATCTCCAAGGATACTACCACTAGGATAGACAAAGGGAGGCAGTGGGGACCTGATGTGGACATGTTCAGAAGCATCGCCCAAGTTTAGTGGAAGCCAAATGCATGAAAACATTTAGAACAGCAAACCTATTCCAGAAATGTGTACAAAGCACATAATATAAGCTTTGTTTAATCATATCTCAATACAAAAAATGGGCTAGGCTAATAATTTTGCACACAGAAACAGCACTGAAATGCAAAGAAAAAGAGGCCTTGATTAATTGGGGGGTGGGGGAGGGAGAAGAGATAGATCACTTACTCTTTGATAAAAGAACCTGAATGTTTGTTAAAGAGAAGATGCAAGTCCTCTTAAGAAAAACAATCTGCTAGTTAATCTATCAGAGTCCAGATTGCAGTCAAACGAGGTAGAGAAAAAAAATCATAAGGAAAGCTGATTAAAATTATTAATCAAGAATTACACTTGGATTGACCAAGCACTTGCCAAGAGAAAGCATACATACCACTCAGTGTAAATAATATGATCAGTGCAATTCTTTTTGGTAAAAAACACCTTCTTTTAACAAAGATGTCAGCCTTTTGGGTTTTTTCTTTCTTTTTTCTTTTTTTGCAACTTAACAATAAACCAGAATACGGAATGAAAAAGAAAGCAAATTTCATCATTAAGAACCTGCTTTTCCAAAACAGGGTTACAATTTCCCTGGAAGCTCAAACTGCACTGGTATTACCCATCCACCAATTAATGTGCATTTTGTAGTCCCCATTCTGGGCTCCTCACTTAAGTGCAGACTTATTCARCAGAGAAATCTAAGAGCTTCTGTCTCCATCGCCACTGCCACCAACTCCTGCACCACGTACTCCCATATCCATTCTCCATGGTCATAGCTGCATGGCCTTCATTTAAAATTAAGTCTGCATTTGCTACAGCTTCATTCACAGGGCATGTGAGGTTTTACTTTAACTATAAGCCTTTAGCTCTAGCAGCAGTCTCATGCTTTTAGCTTGGAGGAATTCAGTCCGATTTCCCATGCGTCAAACAAATGTCAGTGGTCACATAAAGAGACAACGTATGAATCTAGAGGAGCATAAAACCTGGGGAGGAGGAAGGGAGAACAAACAGCTACCACCACCACCACAAACAGTAAGCCAAAGCAAGCCATTTAATGTGGTTTAAAARTGCTGACTGCACAGTACTGGCTTCATCCAGTATCAATCAAACCCTGAAACAAATATTTAAAGGTATACTACTCAGCTATTTGCTCAAAAAAGTAAATGCAAGTATGGTCTTTTCCTGAAGACTGTTTTCTAAACAAGATGACAACGACATTGCAAAACAACTAAAAATTCAGTACGACTGAACATAGTTCGATTGCTTTATAACAATACCACATACAAATATTCCTAAATGTCATCTCTTCATTTAGCAGTAACATTCATAACCAGAGCCCATCAGCTTGACTCATGTTGGCAGAGGTAGGAGGGCAGGGGAATGGCAGCAGATGCGGTTCTGCACATTCCCCTGTGGCGAGGCTGGTTATCCCGTTCTGTCCTCATTCTTTGGCACTGGGTACAGCCTGCAAAATAATGGCCTCAGCAACTTCTTAGGGCCACTCGCTGTTATAATCTGTATAATAAGTATTAGTTTAGCGTTTCGTATGGAAAGTTAATCCCCTAATAACATTTCAAATTACCGAACAGTGCTTGGATAAATCATAGCCACCATTCAGAAACCTGTGCTGCAATCGGCTACACAAGATATACAGCTTTCTGTAATTAGTGTGCACCTTTCAGACTTGGCTAATTACCTCTTATGAATTAAAATGTTTTTTCCCCCCACCAGCCACCATACTCAAGAGAGGGGGGAAAAAAAAAAAGAAAAAAAAAAGATAAGCTCTATACTTCTAAGGCAGCTGAAAATCCGGTAAGATAATGTCACTGATTTGGTTATTTCCAGGTGAACATCAGGTTATTCAGCCTAGGTGAATTTAATGATTCTGGACAGGTTGTGCAATGAATCCTCCTATAAATCATTTATAATTGCAAACATAAAAATTAAAAATCAGTCTGAAGAGAGAGATAACATAGTATTAATGATGGAAAGCAGTAATCAATAGATAGTAGTGCTGCCATTTTAATCAAGGCCATTTGATGGCCTCATGGGGATAGCACTAGGATTAAGAGGCTAGGGCCTCTAATCTGCTGTCATTTYTAATGACTACATGTGATTAACATAAACATGTTTCTAATATACAGGCATAAAAGCATCAGAGCTTTTCTCCCTAACACGATTTTTTGTTACATTCCTTAGAAAGACTGATCTATTTCAATTGCAACCTGGCTTTCCAAGCCTCCTCCCCATTATCAGTTTCCAGCTGGCTCTTACCCCTGGGCTGAACCAGGTATTACAAGATTTGTTTGCGTAAGTATGCAAAGCTGGCATTTTGAATGATGCAGAATATTTTTGGTTCTAAATTCTTTGGGTAGAGACCATCTTGTGTTATACGTATGAGTGCTAATCAGCTCAACAAGGCCRTGATCTTCCACTCATAAATGCAGTCAGAACAACCTAGATCAGTCAGAGGTTTAAGCCCCAGTTAAATGCRAGTTAAACGTTTTGGTTCCCTGTTCAGTCAGTGGAGGGACTTCAACATCCCAAGGGCCTGCCTGTGCAAAGGACTGTCACTCTCATACATTAAAATACAACCACAGGCTCTCCAGGGTGGAGGCACCTCCCTTTTACTCTACTAGCCTAGCAGTGAAAGGACTGGGTACCCGAGAGCTGGAGGAACTCCTTTCCACCCTCTGCCCCTTGCTTGGGGCGCCATGGCCCTCCAGGGCAGGCCGTGCTCCTTACCCCTCCTCTGGGAGCGGTGGCACGGCACAAGTTGCAGGGGACAAGCAGCACAAAAAGCAAAAGGATGATCAACTCTAGACCAGTGACAAGGGCACTCCTCAAGGCAGATAGACCATGGGCTCTGGCCCTTTAACACTGGCTATGCACACAGCATTTAAAAAAAAAAAGAAATTATTTGATATAATGAAGCAGGACAGGACAGATCTGAGGGCAGTGGTTTCTCCCTATCCTCCTTGGTAACTAGCACATCAGACTAACAATGACTATTATACACCAAAGCTGCAAAACCTGCCACAGCCACAGCACGACTCCATAAATAACTTTCATACCTTGCTGGGGAAAAGACCTTTTCTGCAGCATTTTCTCCTGGGTCCTTGGAGCAGCTTACCTGCTCAGGTAGCACTGACTTTTTGGACTATTCCTTAGAATACCAATTGAAAAATACAGTTTTACTTTCACACTGAAAGAAGGGTTTATGTAACCCTTACCGGGCAAAAAGTGGATTTGAGAGAGTTTTCCCTTCACTGTAGCAAAGAGCTACACACAGCAAGAAGAATGCACATGTCCCCTGACCTGGTTTAAATAGGTTTCGTCACCTATTAGCAGAAGACAGTCGTCTTCATGGAGCTCGTCTGATGAAGAAATTCTGCATTTTTTTAAAATAAGTACATTTGAATTTACCACTATTTGTAGTTTTTAATAAGTTTTGCCTCCTTTTATTTTAAACAAAGTCTTTTTGGAATATTAGCTGTGCCAAAAGGAAAAATGAAAAGCCATACTACAGACTTCCAGATTTGGAGATGGCTTGAATTTGAATCTAGGGGCCAAACTCATCTACTTTGTCTTGTATGAAGTCTAGAGCCAAGATTAAGACCAGAGTTTTTCTGGTCTTCACTTTTGATAAGATTCAACTCTTCTGACATTAGCTGCTTTTATCAGATTTTGGCTTCAGATGAAACATTACCTTGCAGGTACATTCATACATCCAAATGACTAACTGCCACTGTTGTACCTGTTAATTATCTCAGGCCGCAGCACTCTGTACATAATGAATCATGGACAAAATATGATGGATTTTTTCTTTCTTTAATTTGGCTTCTAGGTCAACATTTTCAGAAATCACCACTTGCTCTGCGGAAAGTTAAGGCATAATCAGCCTGGAACACCTTGGGTTGTTTTGTTTAGATACTCAGTTATTTGCAGCTCCCAATGACTTTAACTAGAAATGTGAGAGCAACCATAATTAAAAAAAGATCAGGCACAAGCTGCTTTCAAAATCCATCACTCCAAAAGCTCAGAAATTATTAAACAAATATGGACATGATGCCTGAAGAAAAAACTGAATCCTATTCCTGGGAAAATCACCTACTGTTGCTCCAAGCCATTGTATTTTATTTTAACTTCCTCCTACTCGTCATGGGACAAAGGTATTGAAATGTTTGCATGGTATCACATTAATATCATATCAGTCTGTTCTTTTCTCATGTGATAGTGAAGTGTAGTCACGTTAGCACATTTCATTGTAAGTTAGTAAAAATGAACATTAATATGACCTGATACTAATCCACCATGACAGAAAATTCCTAATACGATAAAACTTTCATATCATATTAGTAGAAAAAAGTCAGTTCCTGCCTGTTCCAGGTCACTTTCAATGTTGCCTTTGAGCATAAAGTAACAGCAAGAGTTTGTCTGTCTGTAAAATGGTCCCTAATGCAGTTCAATAGCAAATTAAAAATGATAATCCACTGTACCCTCTTTTCTAATGTGTGCAGCTTAGCCTATGTAAGAGACCTCTCAAACACATCATATCAATTAGCCTTCATTTCTAAGTTTTAACTCTGAGTTACTCTTGTAAAGAAGAGCAATTTCTTTTTAAATGGTCTTCTTTCTGTTTACTAAACTTAAAAAGGCTGCAGAAATAAATATTTGGGTCAACATGACTCCTCTCATCTTCTTAACCAATCTTTTAAAGGGAACGGTCAACCCCTGGCAGCATGTTCAATGAGTCCTTCAAAGCAAATCCCAAGTAAACAAATAATTACTGTTTCTCCACCACCATCACCCCCTTACCAAGAACGTGGTAAAGGTCTGGACAGAAGCAGAGCCAACACGAGCTCACCACTGGCTCAGGAAGAGCATGCAGCCACATTAAATCAGGCAGCTCAGGGAAGCTCAGGCCAACAACCATATTGGTTACGCTACCTGGTTTGAACATTACCATCAATTCTTCAGATGTTTAAATCATACTAAATTCTTAGAACTGCAACAATTTACAGAAGCTGAAAATCTGATCCCACATGTTCACAGCCTCTGGGATACCTTTGCTGGTTTGGGACAGGATTTGATGAGCAGTCCTCCATTCTGTGAGACCAAAGTGATAAGCCTAATCTAAAATATCATCTAAACAAGAAAGTGCTTCTTGGAACTTGCTGGGCATTTCCCAGAAATGGATACAAGATTTGAAAGAAACACCACCAACTTATTAAAAGGCTTTGTAAAGTCTTCGTTAAGGTGAGGCTAAATGATAATTAGATATATTTCCTTTGTTTCTCATGACCCAAATGAAGAACACTTCGGACCATACTGTCACCTGGTGTAAGCTAGGTGTAATTTAAATCCAGAGCTCTATGCCAACTTCCATCAAGCTAAGATCTGGCTTTCTCAATGTAGTCTCTTCTGCATTGCATTTTCATTACCCTGCACTGCGTGAGCAGCAGTACAATCAGGTAGTCCCTACAGCTGCAAATACTGAGCTTTCTTATATAGGCTGCATAATTCAGAAATTTAAAATTAGTGCTACAGAAAATTTAATTTTTCAACATAGATGTTTATTTTTATCGACAGAAATATATCCAAGCAACAAAATACAAAGAATCTACTTGCTTTACTTTTCCTCTAGAAAATGAGAGGAATGAAGAGTTCAATTTATCTGCTGCGGAACAATACTGAAGACTATTTGTGCTATGGCTTAACTTAGTCTACAGAATGTCCCACAAGTCAAGCAGTATAATATTTACTTCCGTTTGTTTTTTAACTCTAGTTAATGGATATACTTCTGTGTTGAAGACATTAAAAAAATTCCAAAACTTTTAAATAAATTTACTTCACTGCTGTACCCTGAAGGAAAAAAAGGTGTGTGGGGAGGAAGCAGGAATGGCCAGGTTACAACAACAACAACAAAAAGAGAGTAATTTTCAGCTATGTTATTGCCTGTGAAATATTACAAGTGCAAAATGTAATTACCTTAATGCTATTTTTGATATCATATCAGCAAATTACACTGAGTCCCTACTGTGACACTTATATCAGGGTAAGAATTATCCTGTTGTGAGTGTCGATCCCAGGGGAAAATGAGGCAGCATAAATGGCTGTGATTCTTGAGCAATTAGCTGCTTTGAGGCTGCAGACACTCTTATTTAAAAGATACTTATGGAATGTTTAACCTGTAAACATCTAGAACATTTACCTCCTATTTGTTTTTTTCAGTAATTAAGCCTCCGGGGGATCATCCTATGTAACAAGCATTTCTTCCTTATTTTGCCACCCATTTTTCTTTTTAATCATGAGAAAATCCCTTTCTGCTATTAAAATACACACCGTGAAATTTGGAATTGTTTGTAATAACTATGTCTTTCCATTAGTACTAATACTCTAATGCCACAGGACAACCATGTAATGTGCTAAAGGATTATATAACTTCATGTTGAGCAAAAAGAAATTACAAATTCAAAAGACCTTTGGGAGATAGTTTTTTTCCAGTCATCAAAGTTCTTGAAGATGAAGAATTATTGAGGGATGAGAGAAATATGTACCATTACAGCTCATTTCATATCCTAAGTATTTACTCTAGAGTCAGACACAGCTTGGCCTGCAAGAGCTAAGAGCACAGACAGCTGGATAAGGCAAAGGCTACATTCACACATGACAATAAAAGATATAGGATGTAAAGCAGCTTCGCAGTAGTGCACCAAAAGTATACACAGCTCTTCAGAAAAGTTTTATACACATAGCAAGAGGAAAGGGATATAATATTAGTGCAACAGTGCCATTTCAACACTAAATTATTCAACAACATCTATGATCACTGCTTTAAATTTCAAACTTGATAAGCTTATACGTTGTAACCAAAATTCTGGATGAATCTAGACCTTGTATTTTTCCATGAATCTGAACCAGTAAGAGCCAGTCAGCGATGTAACTGAAAGTGAAGCATAAATACAAAAGCCACCTTAAAATTTTTAAAAAGATTGTGTGTACTTTCAACATCATTTTCACCTCTAAGCACAAATGGGAAATCAATCCAGAAAACTTTCCTCTAGGCAAAAGCAGTAACTTTCTGTAACATTAGTTTACAGACAAAACGCAACATTTAGCTTCTCCAAGAACTGTAAATAAGTCATTCTTCCCCCCAAAACATCAGTTTCATGCCATACATAAACATCAGCTCAACATCTCCAGATTTCTGATATACTGTGTAATTCTAATAAAAGTCATTCTTTTAAACCAGCCTGAATTACAGCTATTAGAGCACTTCCATCATTTTACCACTGAAGCAAACTGGAAGTATATGCTTTGGTAAAAAGGGAAATTATTGAATTATTAAAGGCTTTATATAATACATACAAGGCTCACAATATTATTCATATGCATGCTAAGTTATTCAACCATCTTCCTTTTACCATGATTTCCTTCATTTAATTCCAGTTGCCATACCAGTAAACTGTTCTGGCTAATACCTGCTGATTTTTCTTCTTTAGTGAACTCTCTTTACCAGATGTTATCTTCTGATTGAAAACAGTAATGAAAGGATCATCACTAGATATAACATTATGTGAAATATAGTTACAGTAGTTAGAGCTTTACTCCCTGCCTTTGTAATACACTGGCAAATGCAGTAAGCTCTGTTCCAGCTGTTGGGAATTTTAAATACAGACCTTGGTGTGTTATTATGAACTGTACCTGTGTCACTGGAACTGCTACAGAACTGTGTGCTGCTTGTGCAAAGGGCACGATAGAAGGGCAAGACTGCCTTACATCATGTTTGTGAATAGTGAACGTACACAAAACTTCCTTTTTTCCCTGGAAGGACCAGGGAGCAAGATTTTTTTCCTGCTTTTGATAGCACAAAACATTTGAAAACAACAAAAACAAAAACGATGCACAATTGTGGTTTCTACTGAAACCCTCCTGCATTCTTCCTTTCACTTGCCAACGGCATCTCAGAATCACGAGGGCCCTGTAATCCCAGTTCGAAGTTATGAAGCAAACACATTTTTCTCAGTACTACAAAGACTATGAAAACCAAAGATATTACACTTCACTACATTTTTCCACTAAGTATCTGAATAAAAGGTGTCATATTCATTTCTTTATATGAATCCTGACATCACTGCCCATAAAATACAAGGTCAAATTCTCTTCTAGTGGTCACTGGAGTTAACATAGTCTACCCTGGCAGAGAAAAAGGATGAGTTAAGTGAAAAATTACTCAATCTAATGCAATCTTTTGAAACAGTATATGCCTGGAAACCTCAATAATCCAACCAAGTACTCTTAGGTATACCAAGAATTGTGCAAGGCTATGTTTAACATCCGCCTGAGAAGTACAGTTAACAACAAATACTTGAAAACTACCTAAAACCAATGGTATATTAATAAAAACTATATAAAACTATGAAAAATATACACAAAAACACAAAAGCTATATGTCTTCCTTGCAGTTTAAATTGCTTGAAAATAACTGTGATGGAGACACAACACATCATAACTTTGTTACATTACAGAAAGAAAACAGACTCATCAGATATGTTTCTATAGCTCCCAGATTGCTGACAACCACTCACACATATGGAACACGGGACAATCAAGAAATACATGCAAATATGCCCTGCTTGGTCACTAAGACAAGCTTCCTATAATCCATATTAGTAAGATCTGTGGCAGGGAGATGCACAGTTCTGGAAATAAATTCACTAAACACTTTAAATCAACCTACTATCATTGCAGAAATTTATAAGACAAAAAGGATTACAAAAAGCATTATCTGCCATTATGCTCTTCCACTGCTAGAATCTCTATTTTTACATAAGGCTGACATTAAAAGGGGCAGAGCATGTTTCATAGGAATCATGTGACTAAATCACCAATATAAATGTTACAACAACAATAGAAGAAAACGATGGCAACAGCAGAAGAATTGGTCCTATCTTTAAAGTTTCTGTTACGTACTATTTGTGCTACTCTGAAGCTGATCAGAACACATTTGATTTAGTCTGTTTTTCATATGGGCAGAATATTGGGGTGTACTATTCTCTAACTGCCGGTTATCTGTTGATCCTAAAAGGATCGTTCTGTTTCCGTGACTCCACAGATACACAGTGTGCAACAGCTCCCATCTATAATCTACGCTTCAGGCTATTACTGTGAATCTAATGCTAAAACAATACTGGTCTAACTCCTGCTAAAAACAATGAGTATAATTACTCAAGTGGTGTGTGGGGGGGGGGGTTTGCAAGTAAGAATGAAAGTGTAAATGCACACGACAATAAAAATCTTTTTCATACCAATCCCTACTTCCATTTAAAGGCCTATAGATGTTCTCTACTACTTACAGTCTTCTATCACTCTATAGAGAAAGTATTATTTTCTCTAAGTAATGAGGATAACAGCCCCAAGATGTGAAGCAATTTACTTAAGCAGAGAGTAAGTAGCTGGCCTGAGCTGAAAGCTCAGGAATCCCTGGATGCTATTACTGCACTTTCTCCATAATCTGGTGCTGCCCTTGCTGTAATAATCTCCCAGCAGCTTGCCTATTAATCATTTGCACTGCATCCAAAGGGACCAGTCAGGACTCCACCAACTAATTTACATACACAGAAAGAAACAGAGTATCCACATCAAGAATATCTTGCACAATAAATCAAATTTTTTAATTAAAAAAAAAAAGTAAGAGAAATTAAAATAATCTCTAACTGCAAAGTGACAAAAGCAATGACAGGCTTGTCTGTTACTTATACCTTGTGATACAACAAGAATTGCATCTTGGACTTACATATTAATGGTGAAACCCCACCCATAAATGCCATTGCATCTATGTTTCTCACACTGCTAATCTAAACATGTTTTAGGCAACATTGCTAATTTAAACTTCTTTCCTTCCTTTTATTAGCTTTTGTACAATGCAAAGTAATTTTAACTTCCTGCTATGTGCAAACTTATATGATCAAAAACACCTTCCTATCAAACTTTATACCAAAGAATATTTTCCATTATTCCTGACAGCTACATTCTTCATTTTGTTTTCAAAAAAATTCATTAGAGGAACTTAATTTTTATGAGAGAATATCCTTACATACCTACAGGAATTTGTTAGATTAGCTTTTATAAAAAACATCCTATTCTATATATTTTTTTTTCAGATATATCATCATTATTTGTCAGTCAGGATCAGTAAAACATTTTGCTTTTGGACTCCCACATGTTCTCACTGAAAATTAAATACAAATCCACACTATGTAAGACAGGTAAATATCAGAATTGTTTATACGTGTAAAATAATGTTATCTACTCATAGAGGAACTGTAGCTGGCATCCCTGATTATTCACATGGTGACAACATGAGAAGCCTCTAGTCATCGTCCACTACAGCATTATAAGAAGGAAACATGTCTGGGATATACGGGGTCAGCACCTGTGCCTGCCCTCCTGGCTAGTCCGTGTTGGGAGGAGAACACTTAACGATTCATTCCCTAATTTTTCGAATACCAAACACTGCATTTGTTTTATGGAAGTAAGTTTCATCATGCAATTGAAATGGTACCCAGGTCTTCAAATAAAACACCAGGAAATGAGCCAGCTCCAAACTTAGACACCACTTAGGAACGGAGGCAGTGAACAAAGATGAGTTGAAAGCATTTAGAAAAAATTCCCAGCATGAGCCCAGCACCTCCTCCATTCAAAAGCAGTGAATTAGGCAGATGGGAGCTGCGGGTGGGTGTTGCTGACCTGGGAGAGTTCTGCAAACCAAAAATATCATCTCTGAGTTTCTATATGATGACACAGTCCTACTTCAAAGAGCAGGAGGAATATGACTAACATGCTGCGCTTGAGAGACAGCGTAAGAAAAGGTACCAAGGTAAAAACAGATAAAAAGTGAGAAGACAGTGACCAAGCATTACAGCAGTGTTACGGGGACTGGAATCTCTACAGCATTAGAGAAGTGGTAGCCAGGACTCGCACATGAACAACAAGGGAACATAAGAACTGGAATATAGAATAATTAAGTCACCAGGTTTGCCCTAAAGAAAAGTGAATATGGGTGTCGATTTAAGAAAAACTGCTAGCTAACTCTGCTCATCACACCCAAATTTATCCATAACAAGCTAACAGGAAGTGTAATAAATAACGGATTCACTTGGAGAGTCTCATGCTTCTTGTGCACAGCAGAGCAAAAAAAAAATCCATATCTGTTACAAAGGATCTCTTACTTGCCCTGCATCAATGAGCAGAGAGCTGCCCAAAGATAAAGTTTTGGGATATGTGGGCATTTGTCAGTTTTCATAAGTAATCCACCAAGCTTGTAAGTCAAAAGGAAAAGACTTCATGTAAGAGATCCTGCTGTCATTTTCAGAATGAATCTGAAAGAACAGATGGATAACGCTAAGAAACCACAGCTGGATCCAAGCTTTCAAATCCGACCAGAGACTCAGCTCCTGGTTTCTCCATGTCCCACRCTGTGCTCTGACAGAACTGAAGGAAGGGGACGATTACATGAAACGCTCCAAGTCTTCTTCCTCTTACACTCACTCAGGACCAACTTCTTCAGCAATGTAGCTCAGCCAGAACTGTCAGATATCCTGACCTGAACCGCACAGAGTTCGCTGAGCACAATTCTGCCCAGCGATGGCCATTGGCAGGCTTCATTCTGTTTTTACTTCTTTCTGGGACATTCATGAGTTGCAGGGAATTCCCCTTGGCAACAGCTGGGGCAAGCTCTTCCTCCCAGCACCCTTAGGAACGGGGGCCAAACTGGCTGTGTTTCACAGCTGAAAAAAGAAACAGCCCTTGGAGCAGATGGCAGGCAGCAAACAGTGGTGTTGGAAACAATCTTTCAAGGCAATTTCATTCCAAATCACAATTCCACTCAGCTCTCAAGTGAGCCCCCAGACACCTGAAAAATCCTTAGGATCCTAGCAAATAAAAATCCCAGTTCCTAAAAAATATTGGTAAAAATTTAACACAACACTAGTATTGCTCTGGTATGATTAAAAGCAAAGGTACATCAATGCCAATCAGTGCTTGGGTCCTGCCAGTAGAGACACAATAGAAAGAGACGACCACACCACCAACACATTTTTCCCCTCTCTATGGACATTAGAAGCCAGCCTGATCTTCAGCAATGATATGAAACTCATAGCAAAAAAAAAAAAAAAAAAAAAAAAAAAAAAAAAAAAAAAAAAAAAAAAAAAAAAAAGTTCACTTAGATCACTCTGAGGAAACACATTTTGCCACAGGACTGCAAGTATCACATTCTTCTTGTTGGCCATAGCTCACTCTAAACCACAACATTTTGTGATAAACTATTTATAGCACTATACCAACAATAATAGGCATCAGATTGACTGGTTTCATACCATGATAAATTGTCTTATTTTGAGATTTAAATTTACAGTAGAGACTAAAGGTACTCAAAGAATTTATTACCCAATTTTACTCAATAAAGTAACTCATGCTGCTGCTATCTGCTAAATATCATCATCAGTGTTCCTCCTTGCCTTTTCTGCCAATTAAAATCACCCCAAAAGTACAACATCAAAAAGATTATGTTTTCTTTAAGTTGACCTTTAAAATTGAAGTTTACAGTGCCCTGGTAAGAACTTAATATCTTCATTTACATAATTTTCTTCTAAATTACAAGTCATATTTTATCACAATAGAGTAAGCCAGAGGACATGAGGAAGCTATGAGCCAGCAGCAAAACATTCAAACCCCAACAGGCTAAAAAGTTCTCACAAACAGGTTATACAACAGAAAAAAAACACACAAATAAATAAAATATCAGTTGCTATTGACTTGCACAGACCTTCTTTCCCTTGGGGATTGCCCAAGAATCATCATCTGCTCTTTCTCAACATTTTAAAAGAATATCCAAATTAGAAAGAAAATACAAGTTAACAAGTCTTGAACTGCTAGGATTGTTCATAGTTATCTGGAAAGCTATGGCACTACAAACTGCCTTCTTGAAATAAGAAAGGTGGTTTCCTTCACTTACTGCATGGAAGAACATTTGAACTGAAAGTTGAGTCCACTTCTAGCCTCAGTAGAATCACAGAAAATTAACATCAATCCAGCAGAAACATAGTGATGACCACTGAATTCAAAATGTTCTGGCTAGAGAAAAATCTCCTTCAACCCATGTTAACACACAGCATCCATCAAGGACATTATTACTGTTGCTTGACAAATGTGTGAAAAGACAAAGTCAGGCCCCAGGATATTCCACATCCTGTAAGTATTTCTTGCATGAAACAAACCTGGAAAACAGTTTTTAAGTTTAAAACAAGTTTGCAAAAATTTCTCAGGTGGAAGGGTAATAGCCAAAGACCTGTGTGCAAACATCTTGACACATTTTCAAGGCTACATATTAGACTTTCACTAACTTTTAAATTTATACCTTTGATGAGAAGCACATTTTTAATTCTTCAGTAGAAAATACAGGGCTGCTTTTGTGCCATCTGTAATGATTATCACTCTTCTCTAGAACACCTTTGCATAAAAACCAAACAGAAATGAAAGCATGCCCTGCTCTCTGCCTCCTCCCCCTGCCCAAGACATTACAGGATGCGCTCGGAAACAGATTGGGGTTTTTTTCTGCATTAGCTAATATGTGATTAAAAGAATGGACACAGCTATTACAGTTTTCACATGTTTGAATCCTAAAGTGGGCAAGGGCCTGCTAGCATATTGGACACTTAATAAAATATAAATACATGCTTTCTAAGTAAGGATGTATACTAGAAGAAGGCAGGTTTACTTAGTAAAAACAAATCAGCTACTCTAAGACCAGCTTCTGTAAGTCTGAGTTCTACAATACGCGTTTCCTAAATCTGCACATGATACTCTGAATCTTGGTTACTGGATTGTCCCTTTATTGAATTAGACACAAACACTTAAAGAGGAAGAAAAATATAAAAATAGTAAAATGTTTATACTTAATACTCCATTTCCTTTTATATACTAAGATTCTAAATAAGATTTTTTTAATGCTTTTTTTCTACTCCCAATGGCTCAAATGTTCATCAGACTATTTTTAAGCCAATTGTTTCTCCCTGAAACCATCTAACCACCAGTATAGTATAAGGTTCTGATACCTTGACTAACTGCATGAAGAAAGCAAAAGTAACAACTTGTGTCCATACTGAGGCAATGTTGACTTTAGTCAACCAGCAGCACCTATGCAGCCACTTATCCCAGTGCCCACACAGACATCCCAGCACCAGCTCTGTTACCGGCACAGGAAACAAAACCAGCACAGGCAGCCTGGCCACCACAGGTCATTCTCACTGTTATTTAGGGTGCCGTCTCCAAAATCCTCATGCTCTCTTGGGTAAATGACTACCTGTGGCAACCAAACTCACTCACATTACAAAGCTGCTCTCAAGAGATTACTGAAATCCTACTGGTTTCATTTATTTAATTTGGTAGGCAGACTACATTGCTGCAAAGTGGATTTCCTATCTGGATGAATTCTTACAGCACACAAAACAGGACAATGAATATCTGCTCACAGAACAAGTTGATTTTTTGTAACTGTTCTGGTGCTGTCAAAGAGATCCATAAAGCAGAAAAGAAAAAGACCTGAAACACTGCAGGTTTTTGAACCGCATGCCTAAGATTATGGTGGGCAGAGCTGCAGAAAACCGACTCCTTGGGCACAGGAGCAAAGCATCTGTATATTCTCACCTGTGCCTGTAATCCTGATTTCAAGCAGTATTATACTACAGTGAGGAGAAAAAACAAAATCACATTTTGTGGTACTATTTACCTCTACTTATTAGGTGCTTTGCATAGCTACCCTGTTGATAAAATCGCCACTGTAGACATAATCGTATCTGAAGAGATCTAAGAAATAAGGACACCTCCTTGGTCCTATGCTAGATTCTTCCTGTGCAGTCAGTCTCAGTCTAATCTCATCCAGAACCATAAAGCACATTTATCAGGCCTCTGAGCACTTCTGTGCAAGTTTACCATGTAAAAATGTCATTTGCCTTTTGTGGTGACACCTGTACGAGTGAACTGCAGGTTTCAACAAGGAAGCAGAATTTCACAGCTGGACAGACTTCCTTCCTCCTCTCCTGTCAAAGGCCCAGGTAAATGTTAGCTGGATTTACTGTACTGCTCTATAAAAGGGTACAGAAGGCAAGAAGTCACCTCTCAGCTTTCACTGGGGAGGGTACAACAGCCCAGTGCCTCTGGCTTATCTGCCCAGCAGTAGATTCAACAGACTTAGCTTGCACAGATGGGGAAACATGAAATACATTTTAAAAGCACTAGGAAACAGTTTACTGTAGAAAGGAAGAAATATGCTGCAACAGAGACTGTACTTGTCAGCTCTGGCCTCCCAAATGCAGCATTTAACACTCTCTCAAACATCATCCTCTTCTCTACAGCTCTGCACAGCAGAGGACAGGATTTGTCAGGGCAAATGACTATTTAATCTGTAGTTCAGACATGAGTAATTCACTTTGCTCAGCTTATAAATCACATGCATGCAATTCATCCAACATGAAGAAGTTTCTCTCTCACACACCTACACACACAGAAGCTAAAATATTAAATCTGTTTTCGCAAGGTAAACAGAAGAATATGAGGCTCAAATAGACTGATAAATTAATCTGAAATATTACAAGGCCAGGCTTCAGGATTTGATGGCCATATTTAACATTTATCGAACACAGACATACAAGGGTTCTTATACAGCCAAGATATATATTGAAAATGAGTATTATACTTGACACGTAAAAGTTATAAGGCTCTCCCCTTTTTTCACAATCTATTTCTTTTACAACATGCTACTTTGGGAATCTAATCTAATACCTTTTCTAGCCTCCTTCCATCACTCCTCTACCTGTATTCAGCAAAATGTTCTTGGCTAAGTTCTGAATAGCATTTCCAGTTTTTGAAGAATCTACAAGCATTTTCTAGGTAAGGAAGGCCAATATGAAGACAATTCTTTTGGCCTCTGTGCTTTTAAGGAGCACCTAAAAATATGGTGGCTTTTGACCATCCTCACTGTAACAATAACAGGGCAGTTACAGCAATGCATAATTTTCTATTGTTTAAAAATCAAACCATTAACAGTTAAGGCAGGCATAGAACAAGTTTATACTTGAGCTCTACCAGAGTATTATAAAGGATGAGATTTCACTAGTGTTGAATTCATCAGTGGCCTCATCTTTCATGCACCTGAATGGGAGCTACAGGAATTCTGCACTTACAGGAGCAGGTTAAAGAGAATTCCCTGTGACCAGCTGCAGTCTGTCGACCCAGGCAGCTGCCTAGGGTTTCCATCAGAAGAGGCACAACCAAATAAAGTCTATTCAAATTCCAACACCTTCTTCCTTCTGCACAGAAAAGGCAGATTATTTGCAAAAAATGTAGTACAAAATCTTGATTTTTGAAGGACGTTAAGTATCTGCAACTATAACTTCAGTTACAATCCACATAATGCTCCATACCTCTAAACTCTTAAAAACAAGTGCACATTACTGCAAACTTAGGGGTGTGTGTGTGTATTTCATTGATTTCTTTTTTTAAGGAGAAAGAACAGCTCTATTTAGCTACAAGCTAATCCAGCTACTAATTAAACCCRCCAAAGGCACTCTGGAGTTGTGTTTTCTGGGTAAACAGGGAATCGATGTGAATTATACCGGACTTGCCAGGACACTGCATAGCCCTCACTTTCAAGGGTGAAGTAAAGAGCTGAGGAAGAAGAGCTTTGAAGACTGTGTCATACAAGCATTAATATAATGCTCACATCAGCAGCACTGTGGCTTTTTAATTTAAAGCATGTATTCCTTTGAGAATTACCATTATCTCATTTTTTTGCACTCTACCTATTATACAATTCTTTTCGGAGATCTTAACGTGACTGTCATGGCTTCTGAAAAGCAGCAATCGCTGCCCCCAGCCACCGCCAGCCCTTAAAAGGGTCCAGAGGGAAAAGTCAGCACATCAATTGTTATAGCTTTCAATGCGTCTTTTTAAAAGGAAGAGTTAAGTGTTATTTTATATTTTTTTCATGCATAATTTCAGTTATTTCCCAGTAAACATATATCCCAGGGCTCTGGCATTTCATCACGAAAGTTTAATTGAAGAAGGGGGTTGAACGCAGGAAGGGGTAGGGGCCTGGGGAGGGGGTGTGCAACCGCTGGACGGGTCCGG
>NW_020451016.1:716951-793622 GCF_003343035.1 Apteryx rowi
AGCCCGGCCGGCAGCCCGGAGGAGGAGGGTGCCGTCCTCGCTTGATGACTGCACAATGAGCAGTGATATATTTTAATTTAAACACCATAAACCTATTGAGTGCTTAATTAACTTTAACCGTCTTTAGGGGAATGAAGCCAATTTGAGGGGGGTCAAAAGGAGTTGTTTCAATATCAAACAGTTTTACATAGTCAATCCATTCAGTAGGCCTACAGCTACTGATTAACACACAAAATTAACATGTTAGTAAAAATTCATATTCAGGTCTCCAGGGAAATTAAGATGCACATGCACAGAGCATGATTAGCACAACTATTGTTTTCCCCCAACAATATAATTTAATGGGTTTTCAGAATTACAGAAAGAGAGACTCAGTGCTGGTTTGAATTGATTATTTACCACAAAGCTTTGAAATATAGAGAAGACAGAAAACATGCAGAGCCAAGAGGCCAGCAACAGAGAAAAACAGGAGCGGAGCAAGTGCACGCTGCAGAAGGGTACGGCTTGAACGAGGGAGCAGGCAGCCGGCTCTGCCGCGCCGCACCACACCATAGGCCTCCCCCCAAGCACTTCCCTTTGCCCTCGTTCACCAATGCCTTTCCCTCCTCCTCCTCCTCCTCCTCCCCCCCTTCTTTCTGTTTCATGCCAATATGTTATTTTTCCATTGTGTCACTTATTTTACTAAGAGAACAAACAGCTCAAAGCTTCTTCCTATGCCTCAAAATATTGTACATGCCAATTACATTTCAGAAATAAGAGGATTAGAAAGGGTGCCAAACAGACCAAGAAAAGGTGAGTAAAAGAGGTGATTTAAAAAAAATATATACAGCTAGCAAGCCAATTACAAAATACAGCCTGGCAGGCCTGACTTAAATAATACTGAAATAAAATGAGAAATCCTCAGTGACTTCCGCAGTCTTCAAACCAGGACCTCACACAGGGACCTTCCATTCACATTCTGGCTTACACATGGTACAAAGTAAATAACTATTTTCTGTATGGAGAGGCACAGGGACAGTTGTTAGCTGCTTGGATGCAAATTGGGGTGAGTCAAATAAGCCCACCAGAGGCAGAAAGTCAGCAGCAGAGCAGGAAGGCAGAGAGCACCGAACGTCTCTTTTCTTGTATTATCAAACTACCAAGAGGCCCTCTTGTACCTTTTGGGTTAGGCAGGTAGTAAGTAGGGAGGCATATGGGGTTTAGAATAAGTGATTAAAGAGGAAAAAAAAAAGAACCCTATCCTTCTTATCTGAATAACCTAACTAAGGTCTATACAAAAACAGATTAATTGCCCAACTAATAAAGGTCACATGACTACCAAACGGTCAGCTGGTTTTCTGGACTTAGCCTATTAATTGTATTAAGACAACAAGAGAGACACAGGGAATTCTCTCATCATAAATGCAGGTGACTGTATATGCAGCTTATTAGAAATCTAACTACTACCTCCTTTTGCTTTGTTTGAGCTACTACCCTGCAGGCCCCACAGAGCTCTGGTCTGCAATGTATGAGAAGCTTATAGCTGCAGCTCCTGTGGATGCCAGCAACGTGCACAGTTGTGGCAAGAGTCTGGATCAGGAACTGGCAACCATTCATGAGCTAAACAGGATGCAACAGGTGCCCAGAAAGACTGTGCAATCTCTGTACTTGCAGAGTTTTCAAAACTCAACTGCACAAAGCCCTCTGCAACCTGACACAACTTTTGAGCGAGCTCAGCCTTCAGCAGGAGGCTGCACTAGATGACTGCCAGAGATCCCTTCCAACCTACTTTCTGCCCTTAGATTAAGCAGAGTGTCTCCTGATGCTCCAAAGTCAGACGCCATACCTCGCACAGCAGCAAGATCTTGAGGATCAACAGTACCTAACCACTGCCAAGTCAGCAACACCTGGATACCAGCRTGTAGTGATCCTGGACTTCAGCAAAAGACAACAGCACCATTCTGCTGAAAATGGGAACGTGCACCTAAAAACAATATAATAAAATGCTGTCCTCTTCCAAAATCCACACAAAAGACTTAAATTCAAGACTATGATGATCTGGAACTCTCTAAATCCATAAGCAAAGCCTGTCAGAATCCCAAACTTGCTTGAACAAAAATGTGGATTTCTACTTATTTGATATTGCAACAACATTTGGCAAAGGACAGCACAAGAAAAACTAAAAAAATAGGCATATGATTAGTTGGGTCAAAATTTTCAACTTGCCTTAACCAGACTTACAGTTCTGCTTCCACAGTTTAGCAGCTGGGTGTGCAATTCCAAATGCACAGATATCTTTATGTGGGTTTCTTTATACAGACACCTAACTGAATTAAATTATTAAAAGAGCTAACAACAGTTATAAATCCAGATTTAAATGATCATTTTTGGAACAAGAACTAATGAAAACAATAGCATAGTCCAATTCATACTTGTATGCAGTTTACATTTCACACCAGATATTACACTAGTTTTCCATGTAGAAAATTTTAAATACCAAAGAACTTCAACAGCATCTGGAGTCTGTAGATCAGAATACAACATTAATGCAGAATACAGGGGAGCAACCTAGAGAGAAAAACTGGTGTAATGTCTCACAAGAACACAGGTTAGGAAACTAACACTTGGTTTATCATCAGCTGGTTTTTCTAATAGATACAGTGAAGCAGATAAAGTGGAAAGTTGGTAGCTGTCTTGGACTAAGCCCTCACTCAAACGCTGAAAAGACTGCCAGAGATTAAGCACAAGTCAACCATTTCATAACAATGATCATAGTTAAAGTTGACATCCTTGCAGAACATGATATCAAGTAATAGCAATCCACAGTAATATTTTAAGAAAGAGAAGTGATGTATTTATTGCAAAGAAGAAAGTAAAAAATAGCTCATAAGAAGAAAAGTTAGGAAACTTAAAAATAACTCTAGAGAAGTAAAAACATATTTAAAATGATGGTGTTAGAAAAAACCTGAAGTGTGGGAAAGCAAAGTACAAAATCAGGAGAACTAAGAGAAACTGCAGAACAGGCAGCCAAAGTTAAAGAAGCAAGGAGGTTAACGAAGTAGCAAGAAGTCTTCTGAGAGTTGATCTGTTTAGCCCATAAGATAAAAAGAGAAAAGGATCATTAGGAGATTACAGAGAAGCAAAAGTATTTCTGTTACCTGGATTCAGCCCAAAACAAATCTTGCCATTTACAGATAACAAGGGCATGGTCTGCCAGAGAATCTGCTCAAAATACTAGTCACACTCTCAAATTCAATAAAATACCCCCCAAACAAAGAAATCTATAAAAGAAGATGATTGTTTTCAGTGAATTTGCACTAAACACATAGAACCAGACAAGCCTGACAAGATTTCCAAGAGAAGCAGCTATCATAGCTTTTAAAAGAACTTTTGTTAGAATAAAGGCACACATTTAAAAGGAGCTGCAAAAAACAACGGTCATATGTAAAACCAGCTTAAAAGACAGATGTTATGGATGAGCTTGGAAATCCTATGCCACACTCCATTTCACCAGATTTGTCCGAGTCTACAAAGCAGAGATCTGGATATGTTTTGTCAATTGAGCAGGGCAAAGTGGGAGAAATAAGGAGGAGCTGAAAGTCTTGCTCTGTCTGTGTCTCCTTTACATCAGTATCGGGAAGGTAAAAACACCTCAGCTCTGCTCCCAGTGCAGTGTGAGACAAAATGAGTACAGCACCTGTAAAGATGACTGAAAGCCTTCTTTCATAAATGTAGGAATTGTCAAAACTGCCTAACGAAGCACGTGTGGATATCACTTGGGTAGTATTGAAAAGTTTTTTGATAAACTTCTTAGTAGATCCTTAGAAGGCACTTCAACTAAATTGACTGTAAACTTGTCAGGACTGGTGTTGAGAACAGAGAGCACTAATGTACTGTCAAATCTAAACAAGAACCAGCAAGGTTCAGCCCAGCTAAGGACTGAACTCTAGGTAAGGCTCAGTAAATAGTACAGGAAGAGGTGTCAGCACAGAAAGAAGTTAAATGCTGGCTCAAGGCCAATTCATGTATTTATTTTTAAATACATGAAAAAAGTGGGCACATACATTGTATAGATGGTAAAAGTCTCATAAAACAGTACAACTTTGCAAAGACTCAGGAAAATTCTGAGGCCTTCCTACAGGTAAGTCAGAAATACAATGTAAGTCAAATTTCAAGAAAACCAGGGCACCAGCACATGTTAGAATAAAGTGGTTATCACTACCTGTAGCAGTAAATATTAAAAGGATGAAAACTAGTTTTAGTGGCTAATGCTCAGGGATCTAAATGTCAGTAACATCTTCCCACTGTAGAAGCACTGTAAATAAAAAGCAACAGTACAACCAAGAAGAGCAACAGTACAACCTGCCTTCCAGGAGGGCAAGAAAAAAAAAAAACTATTAAGTTTTTATCTTCAGCTTTCGATGCTGCAAATCAAAGTGTTCCACAACATTTTAAGGATGGAGATACATTTTTCATAGAAAGAAGTTAGCAAAGGTAGGACTATTTATCAGCAAAACTCTGTAAGTAACAGATCATACATGCATAGCCGGAGAATTTACCACTGGCCTTTCTCAAAATCTGCCAACGAACCCAAGATGAAATCAGAAAACATTATAATGTCACAAGAGTCTTTAATAGATAAGATGTGACAGAACAGCTTGTGCACAAAGAGTATTACTGAACCAAAATTTTAAGTAATAAATGAAAACATGCCCAAGTATCTGACTAGAAAACAACATTCACATTTATAGCAAACAAGTACAAGATACTTTTATCACATACACAGAAGCAAAAAAAGAAACTTTCATCATGATAGAACAACAGATACATACTGAGATGCATCTTTCATGAAATCTCCAGTGTCACTGCCAAAGAAAGTTGAGGGAGTATATGGACCACCATGCCTCACTGAAGAATTTCAACAAAAAGATCTCTCACTTATGTAAGTCTTGCTCCCTACCAAAAAGCAAGTGATTAATAATGAAGAAATTACCTCAGCAACCATTTAGTTAAGCCAAATAATTATAATTTACTTCCATAGTTTCCTTTTAGCACAATAAAACAAAGTGATTTACAGATAACTTCCATGCGGAGGCAAAAATGTGTGGTTCCTATCTAAGAAATAGCAAGTAGGTTATGTTTTCAAAAGCATAAATGATTTAGTTTCTAACACAGAATGAGCAACACAACTTGTCAGTGAAGTTTGAACTTTATGTATTGATCGTCAAGCTCACACAGTATTCTTCATCAGATATATGGTGAGTGATGCAATATATGCAAACTTAGATAATGTAGCTCTCTGCAAGTATATAGAAAGTTATGTAGCATTTTTTGCTAGATGAGAAGAAATATATTAAAAAACCCACATAATCTATTTCAGGTTACATGTTGTCTGGCAATTATTTAACTTCAACATAAAGAAAAGGAGACAGCCTCCCCTCCTTGTAGAAACTAAGAGGAGGTACATTCACAATTTGCATGAGTAATGCAAATTCAACTTGAAGTGCATGAATACACTTGACATCTGCAAACTATGCATATGTTTTCCACTGAAACAGCACATGCACTTACCAGTGGAGGGTGACAGGACTTAAGCATATATACATTTTATACAGTTTTACAGTAGTATATTACAGAAGGCTATGTAGCTTTGGAGTTTCAAAACCAGCAATCCTTTACTTTATGTATGTGATGAGAATAGTACTTGATGCAATGACATTTTTCTATGAACTTTTCGTATAGCACAAGTGATGGTTTGAACTCCGTTTAAAAACGGAAGAGCAAAAGCTTTTCCTATTATGATCTTTTCAAGCAGAATAAGTGAAGAGTTATGGCAAGTTCGTGCCACTTCTAAGATGTTTAACACAAGTATCATAATTGTCACTTAATGGGTCAAGAAACAAAGACAGACTTGTCTCAGTGGTGTTGTCTGTTCTCTATAGATCACACTTATTTTCTTTTCATATTTAGGAAATGTAATTATGTCTAATTCAAATTACAAGAGAGAATAATTACACAAAGCCATTTTTTCTTTATAGTTAATCTTCTGAATATTATTTGCAAAGGAATACCATTTTCCATAAAGAAAACATTAACTGATGTGGCCCATATGGAATTTATTTAATTATATTATACAATAATAGGATTCCCTGCAATTTATTATGTTAATGAATTAGACTGTGTGTGAAACATTTCACAGTGAAGCCATTGCTCGACTTTATATGTATTTTGTTGAAATCCTTCTAATAAACCATTTTCTGTGGTTGTAAGAGGCAACAGGGCTTTGCAGTTTAAGCAAACCATGTTTCAGTTTATAGCAACGTTGATTTACTGAAGATTTTGAGAACCTTAAACTACACATTTGGAAGACTGCAATCTACTTACTATGAAACCAAATAATTGGATAGTATTGTGTACTTGATATCATAACTGAATACTATACTACTTTCATAATTGAGTACTACTCTACTTTGGGAGTAAATTCTGTATTCTTGATTACACACACAAAAAAGAAGGAAAAAACCTCCAATAGTACTCCAACTAGGAGCCAGAAAAGTATTTAAAGAAAGCCTCTAACAGGCAGCATGTGTAAATCCCTTTTGGAAATGGGCCAAAGAGCTAGATCAATAGAGATTTTTGCATGAAAGTAAGTTGCTATTTGTTTTCTACAAGTTACTGCTACTGTGTGATCAGAGAACTGAAAATTCCTTCCATGATGTCTTCTACAAGACAGGCTCTGCAAAAGTCCGGGGGCATGGTCTCACTCTAAACTTTTTAAAATGTGATTTTCTCATTTTTATTAAAATGAGGAATCCACTCAATTTCCTCCCCTGGATTTTCAATAGTGAGGGTCAGCACCTTTAGGTAAATAGTAGGGATGTTGTGCCACCACAACCTTGTAAGCCAGGGCTGGAAACAGGAACCACACCAGGACTCCTGGTGCATTCTGCCTTTAGCTGGGAAGTCATGCCTGGATTTTCAGTTTCTCAATACAGCCTCTGTATTTGTAGGTGGATGAAGTATTGACAGAATTTTTTTTTTCAGCTACAGATGCTAAACTTCCAGATGTATGCACTTGTTACTACACTCCTATCATTGAATTAAACATATATACCAAGATGACTTGTTTGGTTGCTCTTGTTTGCTAATTTGTTTTTGTTTTCAAATTCATTCTGTAAATCAAGAACAAAATCCTATTTTCATCACAGCCATTTTGCAGCCCCATGCTACATCATGTAACACAAAACAATATTGTACCACAAAGGCATCCAAGCCCACAGAACAAAGTACTGGTGAGTAGGGATGTCAGCCCAGGCATACAACAGCAGAAGTCTGAAATTGCATTTATCCATCAGAAACTCACTTTACACATAACTTCATTATGTCAGGAAAAACTACCTCTAAAACATTCTAAAGAAAAATCCAGACCTAGAGGTCATGACAGGACCCATCTTTGCAAATACTATAGCTGTCATTTGCTGTAGAGGAGGTAGAGGACAGAAAAGGGTTCCAGGTTTAGCCCTGCTATTCAGTGGTGAGGGCAATGACTAGTTAACACAAATTCTACAAAGAAATTCAGAATGAACCAGCCTCTCTTGTTATATTCTAAAATGTTTTGCCTATGTGTCACTTGTAAATATATTAACACTACAGAATCACTGATGTTGGCCCAAATGTCATATGTATGTTAGTTTCCAATTATTATCTTATCATTTATATTCAATTTCTCTTAATGGGAACACTATAAAAAAAAATTCTGCTGTGGTCACATACATTCCAAAGACTTGACAGGCTAGAGAGCCAAAGAAGCCTTATAAATATTTCAAATAACCTATTTTTTTTCAACCAACAAATACTGATATAATAATAAAAATAGTAAGTGAAGGCAGAGGAAAACGGGTCAAATTATATTGCAAGTGAACTAAGCCTGTGGTGATTTGCTCCAATTTTTATATTCTCAAGTTACATTCACTTCCATGTAAAGGCTGTGTTCTTAAAACATTTATATACTTAATGTTACATCTCTTGGCTTGACTGTTATAACATACAAAGACAGTTCAAGACTATATTATCATTCGTCTTTGGAAGAACTATGGAAACGCTGTTAGTAAAGTAAATATAGTGCACCTGGCAACAGACCTTGCATCACTTGGAAATGTAATTAATTTTGGCTGCACTGGGGATTTTGCCAGCATCAGGCCTACCAAACCTATCCCCAAATCATTAAAGATCACAAACAAACAGACAAAAAAAAAAAACAAAAAAAAACCCACCTCAACCCCAAAACACACATTACAAATTGCAGCTACATCTCATAATGTAGGGCCAAATCCCAAACAATTTCACTCCAGGACCGCAAGCAACTGCATTCCTTAATGTTGCGTTTTGTATTTTTCCATACTAAGCCAGTATAGAGCAGAAAAGGAAATTTTACCACAGTTGGTCATTTAGGTGTCTTCCTGTGTTATGAAATGCGGCAAACATCAACTTTAAAATAATCAGTGTAGATCATGTAGCATATTTATGTTATGCCTTTTATTTTAACAAAATGATTCAACCAGTCACTCACTCATTACTGAAAGGACTGCTCAGTGAAGGAACTCTTCAGCCTATGTTGCTTTAGCTGGTGCTTGTGGAGAAAAATTTCACRATAAGTTTGCTAGCCCAAGGAGGTATATATTAGTCCAGACATTTTTTTTTTTTCCAAACTGTGACTGAGCAGAATAAACATCCTAAATCTTATTGTAAAGTAAGAAGGAACTTTTATTTGTATCTCATGGTCCACTGTATCACAGAGGCATTAACCAGCAAGAGGAAGAGGAACGACTGTCACCTAATGAATTGCCAGCAGCAGTTCCTCAGAAATCTCCCACAATGATGCTCACTCACTCATGGGTCACAGCTGAGAGCATGCCACAGACTGAGTTTAGTTCTCAATGCAAGCTTTTAAAATATTATTAAAGGCTCTCTGCAGTGAGCCTTTGAAGTGTCTTATCTTGCTTTAATGCTCCTTGCAGAAGAACAAAACAGGACTAATACGTTCACAATGAAGTTCATACAAATAGTTCTGGAAAGCCTGTATTATCCCAAAAAATACTTTTTGCAGAAAGCACCAAAGAAGTGACCAGGTATAGATCATATAAACCATACTCAGTTCCCACCACTAAATACTTCTGTACATCACAACTTGTCTCAACACTACTTCATGACCTAATAACCAACCAGTCTCACTGGCCCATACCTTCTTTCCTCATCAACACAGTGTGCACTATCAGAGCAGAGATTACAATCTATATCATGCTCTGCAAGGCAGGAGTATAAACATTCAAGATCAGTTCTTGAACCTATCTTTATAGTGGATGCTGGACGCAACCCTAACAATCATCATCACGCTGTCTGAAGCTGCAGCACTGAATAATCCTGAATGGGTCTTTCCTGAGCAAATCTGTACACCAAATCACACAGCTCCTCAATAGCTCTGAACCTTTCCATACTGCAATAATTTTAAGTTAAGTGACTAGTGATGAACAAATACTCTTTCTACACATATTGTACACTTCAACGCACCACTGACAGTTTTAAAAACTCATGGATTAAAATCATTGTCTAACTATGTATTTAAAACAATTAAGTCATCATTAATTCAGTAAATGCCATAATAGGCTTCTAAACATTACAAAAGAATCCTTTCCCAAGACATACATTGATATGATATTTGTCCAACTAGGTGATTTGCTTATTATGCACCAATTTAATGCTTTCTTAAAATATGTAGCAACAAAATGCACAAATGAACAAAGTTACCCTACTTAATTATTTGACACCATAAGTTTCAAATTTCCTGACGTGCCAAGCTAGCTAAAAATACATTAGTGCCACCACAGGACCTCTCAATTCACTTGGCACCAAAGGGTTAATCACACATTTAATATCCTACCTCAAACAAGAATAATTGTAGCAAGGAGCAAGCTCTTCTGGTAGCCTTCGTAAGACAGTGCTACTTCTTCAGAACACAACAGTAAAAAAGCCATGCAAATGGAGATGAATGGAGCACAAGCCACTGAGGTAATTAAAAATGTATTTTCCATCTCCTAGTAATTGAATTGTGTACAAGCTGCAAGTTAATGAGGTCATCTACCCTCGAGCACTGACAGGAAAGCAGGAATAATTATCTTTCAATTTTTTCTTATGTAGCAATTAATTTTAACCATTCGCCTACACCCCACTCCCACTTCCCTCATTCCAGTCAGTCAAAGTCATAGCTAAGCCGAATTGACAAGCAATTGATACGGTAGCGGCACGAAGCCGCCGAGGCGGGTAAGGTAATCAAGGGGCTGCAGCTGTTGAGGGCTAAGCGCTTCCAGGTGAATGTCACCTGAGATTTTGCATTCTGCCACTCGGAGGACTGGGGACACACAGTAGTGCCTGACAGCACATCTGGTGCCAGGTGGGCAGGGAGGGGACATTGCTGATTCGGGAAGGGAACAGAAGGATGGACAAGGATTGATGAATGGACAAGATTTGAAACAAAAATGTCTTTTTTCTTTTTTTCTTTTTAGGGCTCACATACGAGCATTGAGTCGCACTCTGTAGCTGTATGAAAAAAGGTCACGTCTTTGGCTTTTAACTCAAAACACAAACTCCAATTAAACTCAAACCCTTATACTTCCTGTAACTATCTGACATTGACTCACAGCACACTGTCCACTTAAAAGGAAATAAACGTGTGCCAAATCAAAGCAAGGAGAGAAGTGAGGCACAAGGAGCAGCTTGGCACTTTGACCTGTGGTCTGAGGCCTCGCAAGCTCCGTGCCGATGCTTAGGTTTGTAATTGAGCTAGCAATCTAAATGGGTCTTCCTTTGACCTGCACCATCTTTCAACAGCTGAAATGAGCAATTCTGTTCATGAAAAGACAGATCCCCAGGATCTTTTAACAATATCAGCACTGGCACATTTAACAAATGTATGCAACTCAAACATTTCACTAAAATGTCTAAGCTTGAAAGTAGGAGGCTTAAGTGTTTGGTTATTAATACAACTCCTACCTTTCCTCCCCGAATGGACAACCAATGTCATCAGCACATTGCATAATCGATGGAGCACACTGCTGGACTCCAAAGATGGGCATGTGAGCCTTTACCACAATGACAACTTCCACCTGTTGTCATACTCCTACTTGCCCTCAGCTATATTTCTTCTATAATTTTTAATTATTATTTTTGGCTTCCGTTTTTAGGAAGAAGCCCTTTCCACACAGCAAGAATTCTGATTGAAACACTTACCTTCATGAATTACCACAATGATTGTGTCTTACTCACCTGGCTTGGCAGACTAGCAAGCCTGCCCACCAGATAAAACTCCTTCACATTTACAAGACACACTAAAATCCTTTCTCATTTACACTATTAAAACTTCAGAGAAACACCATAAAAATGGTGGAAATTATTCTGCATCAGTACAGAAAAGAAATCTCAGACCAATGCCTTGGACTTCAAGCCAGAGTCCAGCTGCTTTCTCTTTTGCTCTTACTAGCCAATTCAAGTTTTTCTTGAAGTTGATTTCCATTATCTCAGTTTCCAACAAATATTGTTTCCTTTTAGAAGAGCACAGTTTTCAAAGCAAAGCTTGGTAGAAAAGGTAACAGAAGTTAGTTCCTAGTGCTTAACTTCCTTAGAAATGCAAATTGTGATCATTCTGTGGATGAAAAGTTAGACAACACCTGGAAAAAGGGTAGATATAAAGGTCATCTCAGCTTCAGTAAACAATTAGCATCAGGAATGAAATCAAAGTCAAGCAAATGCCAACATACAGAGACTGGAAGGAAAAAAGTAGTCACTTTCTTTTGAGCACATTAAAAAAATGTAACAACCCATGACAGCGCAGTAATACAGTAATAGCAGTAATTTCTATATATTTATCACCTACCTGTCTACATATGTTGTAAGAGAGTCTTCTACTTTTCTTCCCATTGATGTTGTGTTCCACARCCTAAGAGCTGCTGGCAAAGGGAAACTCATGTCACATTAAAACAAAAACAGAACAGGAAGTGGAAAATAAGAAGTTTGTTTCTCCTGAAATGAAGATCAAATTGTTCCTTTTAGCAGAAGACTTCACCTTCTCTGTTTCTCATGTCATAGGCAGATGTTTAATGTAAACCTGTAGCATATGCACAGAACAACAGAAACACCTTCACAAAGATCAGCAGAAGGAGTTTTTCCTTTGCTACTGAGCAGTGCCCAAGAGACTAGAAATTGAATYAAGAGTCTCACTTTAGGAAATCACAAATGAAAACAAGGACATTGACTTTCATTTAACCAATCAGAAACTAATATTCTTGGGTAATCATGAAAGAAAAATATATATCAAACTTTTTCCAGGACTGAAATAGAAAAAAAATCATCCCCCTCCACTGTCCCCCCCCCCCAAGCCCAGCTGTTTAACTAATTGCAGCTAGGTGCAAGCCTGGGACAATTGCTAACATTGGTGACAAGCCCAGATGAAAAGAAATCAGTTAGAATATTAGTATTCATCACTCATAATTAAATGCATTTGAAAACACTACACACATGGCCATGGTAGAAAGACATGAATTGTACTACAAAGACAAAATCATTCTCAGTGGTTAGTTAAATGTTGTCAGTCAGTCCTAACCATTTCACAGCCAGCTTTCTCTTTGTAATGGCAGATTAAACTTGGCAGACTTGATGGGGCGTGATAAACTTCATGTAGTTCCCACTCCCCCTCTTTTTACAAAGCTGGGGCATGTCCTTCCCTTTAGGTTTACTTCAGAAAGCCCACATAAAACAAGGAGATCAGTTTCTAAGTCCTCAGGAGGTTGACCCAGTCTCATTAGAACATGAAGTTTGAGTACATCTGCATCAACTGAGGAATCTGCTTCAGCATCTCTCCTGTCTCTGAAGTTCAAAAGCATTGAGGAAGGAAGCACTTACTCAAACAGTTCCAGTGATCAAGCAGCAAAGACAAGGCCAAAAGAAAAGATTTAAATTATATAGCTGCTTCTCTTCAGAAAACAAAAAATGTCCTACTGGGTCAAATGGTCCACCCTGGGCAGTATCCTGTCTCCCACAGAGGGAAAAGGAGCTGCTATTTAGAAAGAGCATGCAAGCCTGATCACTTTCTCCGGTACATTTCCCTCATACCCTCCAGCATCCAAAACTGTTGTATTAGGCATTTGGGGGGGGGGGGTACATCTCTGCTTAACCCCTTCAGTATGTGTTTATGGACCTGTTGTCCATAATTTGACAAAATTTGTCTACTCTCTTTTTGAAACTGTAGATATGGTGTCTCCACAACACCTTGCAGCAATTGATTCTAGAGTTATGCTACCCACCGCATAAAGAAAGACTTTCTCCACTAGCTCTTCTTCAGACTTTTAGAAGTTCTCATATTATGCCCATAAAGTGTCCCTTTCCCTGATCTGCTGCTGTCACAAACTGATCCTGGCAGTAGAAACTAGAGATGGTTACTCTTGAAGAGCAGTAGATTTGAGGAACCATAACAATTTGAGAAAAAAAGAATACATGAAGGACATCCAATCTTTGCTGCCACAGCTGGTTCATTCTCTCACTTCCATCTTTCATTCCCTTTAATCTAGGCTCTGTAATGACCTGCACATCTGGAAAGTTCAATCTTCCAGTGAATCTTTTCAACCCAATGCCATCTAACAGAACAGACTGTTTATTTGAAAAATAAAATGAAAACAATTTTTGCCATTATAAGTAAACATCTTGGCCTAACTGTAAAATGTTGTTTTTACTGAAATCCAAGATGATACTTCTTCCTAACTTTGGGGGATTTTAAATATCCCAGGTTTGTCATAGACTTTCCATGATATGGAAATGACTTGAAAATTTTAAACAAAATGGTGCAAGTGCTTAGAAATAGCTTCTAATGAATGGAAGATAAATTGTGACAGGGCAGAAGTAAGGCTATTTTTTGAATACTTAGCACTGTTAAATTTTCTTCCATGTACATATATTAGATATATTTACATATCTATCATATCTCCACATTAAATTTTTAGGGTGTATTTCTTTTTCTGGCTACAAATTCTTCTGTTCAAACATCATATTATCTGTGTTAACTTTTTATGTTCACTCCGCAAAAATATCTGAGTCTTCAGATTTGGATTAATACCCTTTTCTTTTCCTACCATTCCTGCAATGTAAAGCTAGGAAAATGAGCATATGAGGAACTAGGCTCAGAATCATCACTCTTTAGCTCCAAAAGCAAAAGCATTTATCTGAATCATACTGGAGCTAACTGCTATTTGGGTCAATGATGAGAAAGGGAAACATCTCTACCTCACACACACAGACTTTTTTATAAAAGTAAGTATGTTACTCTGCTACCAAAAGGCTGTAGGTTCAGGAGAATTAATTCAGCAAATGTAAATCAAAAAAAAAAGGTCAAACCCTTTTCCCCCAAAAATTAGAAACCCAAAACTTAGATACCATTCTGAAATAAACCACAGCCAGAAAGCAAAGCAAGAAACTATATGAAAAGTGTAAGTCTCGAAAAGCACACTGAGAAATTTAATTGTTTTGTTCTACAATCAAAAGCCTGTAGCATGCAAATTAAATAAAAATCTCTGCTTGGATGCTGAAGTATAAAGGAATTCATGTTCTCACCACACTGCAAGCAAGGCACATTGTTCACAGACATGCAGGAACAATTTCACTTTGATATAACTTTAAATATCACCTATTCTTTTCAATAATGATCTGCAAAGGAGAGCTGATAGGATTTAAACCTGTATAAAGTCTGAAGGTATAAACACGAGCCATTCTACACACCAACATGAGACAAATCAGAACTTCAAACAGTCCTTAAATTTGATAACCAAAATGGCAGTTTGAAAGGTGGAACTTTTCAGGCACCTTTTTAGGTACAACTAAACTTGGTCAAGCATGAGCAAAATATAAGGTTTGTAGAGTACGCTGGAAGCACTGCAACATCCCAGTCTGTTTGCCTATGCTTCACCCTCTATTGAATTTTCTTTTTATTGCTGTGAAAACACTAAATGAAGCAACTTGGCAGAACCTATTCATAACAGCTAAGAGATAAGATGTGGGTCTCTGTGCTGTGCCAATCTGTAAAATAACACTGTCCCACACCAAAGGCATGTGCAACCTAAGTTTTAAAACTCAACTTTGAGTTTTAAGGGTTTTTATTAAGTTTTCTCCTCAAAGTTCCCAAAACGGAGTGTTTTCTGACTTTCTACTGAAATACTAGATAAAGCTTTTCAACAGTTAACAGGAGTATTTCTCAAAACTTAGGGAAGTCATGTTATGTTTCTGCTAATTCATGTTGTGAAACAGCATACTACCTGAGGTGGGTGTGCCTTCRCACTCATGGCTTCTTCAGCATTCTTAGAGTGAATCTATGCAGCCATTTCAGCATTCTGGCACCTCCTTCAACCCCCAAATTAGCTCCATGTATGGTATTTAATTTCTAACACAATTGATGTTAACATTTTAACTTGAGCCAGCTGTAAGGTCAAATCCTACACAAATGTTCTCCTGTGAAGAGCCCCAGAGATCAACATAATTACTTGAGAGAGTAATGCATCTCCTATGAATACTTACAGAATAGAACTCCTTTTTCCTTACTAAAATAACTTATTACAAAAACATATGCCCTCATGAAAGATTTTAGGCTGCACCATTAAATACTTATGTTTTTCTAAAAAAACTTATCTAGCCAGTTGTTGCTTATCAGTCAACTATTTAAGTATTGTACTGTGTTGCCTTGAGCTGACTTTGCCACACTGTGATAAATGTGCACAGGTGTACTGCACACACTGTTCCAGGCCCTTTTTTTTTTTTTCCTTCTTCTCCAAAGGATTATATATGGCATCTACATTAACTAGATTGTTACAGGAAATTTCACACAAATAAGAAAGTCCATTTTTTGTTAAAAAGGACTAAGTTCATAAAAGGATTCTGCCACCCTCACCAAACAGCATGTCAAGATGCAGCGGCTGCCCACTGAAGGTTTGAAGATCACAAACAGTCTCAGGATCCACCCTTCCCTTCCCATAGAAACTCTCCCATTTCTGGGGTCCATGCCAGTCTTCACAACAGCTCTGGGAGATCCAGGCATGAAAAAAATGACACAGGATGTAAATCACTGTATTAAACTCACCTCCAGAGTGGGGRATCAATTTCAGTAGTATTTACTGAAGATCCTTGACAAACCTGGTGGTTCTTCCCAGCTGTCAAGCTCCCAGATTAAGCACAGCCTTGCCTGCTTTGGGTTATTCCATAAAATCTCTTTAAGCCATCACAAATGGGTTGCTGACTGTGCAACTCTAGATTTAAAAAAAGCGATTTTCACTCTCTGTTGTCAGTACTATTTTATTTTCAAAAAGCGTTGTTTCAGGGTATTTCCATTCACCAGCTAAGTCAGTATTAATTTCTTGTTCCCCATTCTGACAGCACACAAAAATTAGAGTATATGCAGAAGCGAATACAGTCAAAATGGAAGATTTTCAACAGGTGATCAGATAGCAATCTGTGAAAACAGCATGAATTTCTGTTTAAGGCAATTGAGGAAACTTTGCTTCCTCCAGACACCATGATAAAATTACCATATATTAGTTTCAGCTATGTCAATTTTCCTAAATTGAAAACCCCAGTGTAACAAAATGTCAACAAATTTTTTTGTGAAATGCCATTGTTCCTAACTATCCTTAGAAGTCACATGTGGTCAGTTATAACAGGCTTAATAGTCTCTCAGAGATTCTATACGAGTTCTGTATTAGTATCTCCTGGCATCATCCCTAAGTTGATTTACCTTAATCTTTTAACTTCATTGTTTTCATCAAAAGTATTCTTCCTCCTTTCCTGCCTCTCCAAAACTGGCATAACAACCCAAATACTTTACTCACTATTTCTTAGCAATTGTCTGTAAAAGGAAAAGGGATTTTAGTATGTATTCTGTACTTATATGCAGGAAATTGAGTTGAAAAACTAGAACTTGTATCACCCATCAAGCACTGTTACTCATCACAAATTATGCTTTGCAATGGTGATCAATACTTTAATTCTGTTTGCATTTAGATAAACTAAGGCACTTTGTAGTCAAGCACTTAACCTAAAAAAAAAACCTCTAGGATGCTCTTTTCTTCTAAAGAAATATATTTTTATGGCATATTTACAGTATTCAAATGGTTTGATGCTTTACCAAGACATCGTTCTACCATATGACTATTAAGAACACAGTAGCATAAATGTATATGTTTGTACGGAGTGAATTCCAAAAAAGATTATACAAAACTCAGTGAAAGACTATACAGGGCAGCACTGCCTCATAACACATTATATACTATTGACATAAGACTTCTAATAGAAGAATAAAATTGAACTTGAGGTTTAGTAAGATATACGGTAGGTATGGCAAGGCAAATTAAAAGTTCTTCAGCAAGCCCACCAGATGCCTTAGTAACTTCCTTTACAGAGCATCATATTGTGGACTAAAGAGATCTCATGAAAAATAAGTTGAAGCCTGACTTAGAAAACTGCATAGTGCTTTCAGCTCCCAGTCAGTATCTGCAGGATCAAACCTCAGCAAAAAAGCACTGCCTTGTAGCACATCATAAAATAAGCTCAATAAAGACAGACTGCAAGAAGATCAAACTAATGAGACATCCCTGTTTTTCTTCTGTTTCCTAGGATACTTCTCTACACCTACAGTTCTTCCATGTTCATGTTTTAAAACAGTCATTTGACATTTACACCCGAATTATTTCTAGCTATAAATATCTCCCCTTTTTATATATCCATCTAGCTTTAGCATGTTGGTAGCTCACAGTATCCATTTCATTAAGATCTTCAGGATTATAAGTGACAAATCATTAACCCATCCTTCCATATAAAATAGAGCCTCTGAAGTATAACAACTAAAATAAACAAATCTAGATTAAGCAGGGCTCTGAAGATCTTTTGCTCTTTCAAAATAGCTGTTTGCCTGTCCTTACAAAGTTAACACCTCCAGGCTTCTCACAGTGGTTGCTCAGTAAGGAGTTGTTAAATTCTAACTTAGAAAGTCAACTGGTGGAGGTTAAATAGCTGGTTCAGGCTCTCTGCTCCTTCTAATCTCCGTGTGGAAATTTCCACCTAAAGTGCGAATCACAGCTGTGGCTTTTGTGACAGAAATACATAACCAGTATGGGCTGGTCTGTGCACCCACTCAGTCTCCTAGGACACCTTGCAACACCTGTTAAAATAGAATGGCTTTTCAGCCCTGAGGTAAATAAAACCTAAAGTTACAGATTTTCAGCTGACTGTAACAGTTGACTTTCTCTTGCCATTGAAGTACTCTACTAAGCCCTCACCTTCTCCCAACAGAGAGGACTGCTAGTGTGTCGGCAAATGAAGGACTCCCTGACAAAAGTTTGATAGCAGAGGTACTGGATGTCTAGCTGCATTACTACAGCTCTTCTCCCACACTCTGTAACCATGCAACTCACTTACCCTATTTTATCTTTACACTACACTTCACTATACCCTAAGAAAGATCCTCATCACCTCTTCATACTTCATGAAGCCTTCAGTTGCCTGCTATGACAGTCAAGTTTACACCTTTTTCACCTAGGAGACATGTACTGTGAATTAAATTGTTTTTTGTTTCCAGTAAAATAGAACAAGAAATCAGAACAAATATTCCCTGATGTCCTTCCCTTCCCCCTATTTTATGTGGCACAGACCAGCCCGCAATAATCAAACCAGAGCCATTTAGTGTATAGTCTAGTCTTGCTGTGACTAATAGGATGATTGGTTGTATAGCTTCTTTATGGTTGTTCATTATATCACCCTTACATAAAGTAATTTAATTTCAGTGGGATAATTAGGGTATTTCTAATCTAACTGATAGTCTGAATGAAATGAGATTCTCCGAGGGAGATTTGTGTACCAGGAGCGGGCTGACCTTCGGCCCCAATTTTCACACAATGTATTAAGCTGACAGCCTCCCTCCCAAGCCCCGCCGCACCGCCTCCTCGCAACTGTGCGGATCTACACCCTGCAGACAGACAGCAACATCAAATGAGGTTCCCCTAGCCCCAAATCCCATTATTAAAGAAAAACATACTATTTTATTTGAATTATAGAAAAATAATCCAGGACATCATTCACTAGTTTGAAATGCAGCACTCAAATTGCTATTATTTATCTGCCGTGCAAAGCATGCAGCTAAATTCTTGATCTGAGACTGTGCCTTACAAGGCAACTTTGAAGATATATAACATTCACTTGACTGACACCAAACTTCTATAAGTATTGGAACAGAAAAAGGCTTTTTCACAATTTTCTGGTAACAAATATGCAAAAGTTGAAATATGCCATTTCCATACCACTAGCAAACTGAATCAGTGCTATACTGATGAACCAAAAGAAGAAGGTTGCACTAACAGCTGCTGTACACTGTGACTGTTGAGCAGTGCAGAATATTTGACTGGTTAATGAAAAAAGGCCCTCCACTGCTCCACTGCCACGCACGTACTAGCACCTTTCTTTCTGTTATGTCTCCTCATTTTCTGAAAGCTAACACATTTCTTTCCCATACCTGTAGGATACTTTTCTGGCTCAGACCAGCCACTCTATCTCTGAAAGCTGCAAGAGTCTTTTCCTTACTTGAGAGTGAACTGAATCTGGCTACTGAAACCTCACCCCACTGCCATAGCTGAAGGCTGGTCCCTGTGGTTGCACATTCCTCTGTTGATCCTTGTCATTACAGAGGATGATACCCTTAAACACTGGAACCCTTCATCCTCAGACCTTAGAAATTATTTCCCTGTGATTAGTAAACTTCTCCAACCTCAGTTACTCTTAAGAGCTAATAGAGGCCCATAAAGGCTCTACAAATCGAGGAAAATAATTTGCTCTGGCATTTAATTTATTTTCAGTATTCCAGTATTTGATTTAAACACAGGAAATAAGTTATATCAGCTTTCAGGCTTCTTTGTCCCAGACTAGCATAAACAGCTGAAGTGGCAGACTGAAGACCTCAGTCACACTCTTCCCTTACAGACACCAAGAGTGAAATCCTGCACACGAAGTCAAGAGCTCCCACTGATGTCAGAAGCGTCACAGTTTCACACCTACAGCTCTACAGTTACACACAAATAATCAATACACGTGGCGTCACGTAAATATATATATATGGATTAAGCTATTCACCTGTTTCTTAATCATAATAAAGCATAATTTAATGGAAGTATGTGCACTTGTTCTCTGAAAAAGAAACCTCAGCATTTACGCTTGAGTGGGGAGAAAAATATGTAGATAATCTATAATATTTACCTCTGAATATTTAGACAGTAGATTTCATACAGAAGTAATTCTCTTCAAGAAATTACACTGCCATGAGCACCTTTTTAAAGAGAGATACTTCATTGTTTTTAAAAACAAAACCCAATACACTGCTACATATTCTAGCTACCTGAAGGTTTTTTCTTTAAACCACAACTACAAGAAAAAGTATAATTAAGATTAAGACTCTGTGTAGATTCATATTTTAAAAGCATGTTTTGGGGAGGGGTGGGGAAACATAAATGCAATTTAAAAAGAGCCCACCTCAATCTTTATTTCACTCAATTTCCCATCTTATCATTATTCAGTAATGGTCATTTGTGTTTTATTTTCTTCACCAAGCCTTGCACTTGCAATCATGTCAGGCCACTTCCTTGGGAATTTGTTGTTAGCAAGTCACTAACCTGAAAGATGGTAATGGCTCTTTTACAGAAGGAGCAGTCCTGTCAGGACCTATTTAGGAGACTCTTTAGTTCATGGTTCATTGGCCTGATAAAACGAAGAAGCCATTATAGTTTAATGGGCCAAAACAGAGCTCTCATACAAGAAGTAAAGGATCTGTACTAAAGATGAAGGACAATTTTCTACTTTTGGACACATACTACAAACTTAATTTTAAATAAATTTGTAGAGAGAAGACAGTATTGATCAAAAGTAGTTTTAAAGTAACAAATATTTTGCAGTGTCTTCATCAGATGGTTTTCTTAAGATTTTCCAATATATTCTTCTTGGTCAAAAGAAAATCAAATCCTTACATCACTCACAGATAATCTTATATTAAGTGAATGCCCAAAACAGATCTAAGCATTTAGAATACAATAAATCTACTTTATATTAAAACATGAAAGTTAAACACTAGTTTAGAAGGGAAAATCCAAAGCAAAAACACTATTATTATTTTACTGTATTTAAGAGTATTGACAATGGATATCATTGGGTTCTGCTCGATTTCTACATCTGCCATAATTAACATGCAGCTCTGTACTCATCTGTACTTGGAGTAAGCCTTCAGTATCACTAACCCTCCAATGTGCTCTGACATCCTCAGATGAAGTGCTATAGACATGTTTCTGCGTTAAGAGTCTGACTTTCCCAAAAGTTAAGTATTCAGCTAAAATACTCAAACTTGAAATTGTATCTATAATTAGATGCATAACTAGGCATTTGCACGGGCAACTGCTTCCCATTTTGCATGCGCAACAGAAACAACTGTCCTTAACTCCCCACAGCAGTCTCCTCCTCTTCCAGCCTTTCACTGCAGCTCTGCTGCCACATTCTGCCTCTGTTCTGAATCCTCCCTCCCAGCGGCAATACTTTATTTCTTATGCCTTTGACAGAAGTCAAAGGATAGTGCAACTCTACGGTGACTTGAAGATCAATTACTTCATTAGGAAAATAATGATAAGACAGCCCCAAGCTGCAGCCTATTCTTATGCAATTACAAAGACAAGCACTGAGCCTTCTGCTGAACTGTACCCTAAGTGTTTCATGTAAAACCCAGACCAGAGCTATAAAGAGAACCTGCAGTGGAAGAGGGGGGAAAAAACAACTGTTTAAACATTTGGCCAATGAAGTGCACCCTGAAACACGGCTACTCCTGCAGCCCCTACACACAAGTTTGAAAGAGTTCCTCGTATCAGTGAGCCTTCATATAAGCTGAGGGTACTCAGTAGTTCCCAAATGACGTTTCACTGCCTCATGGAGCTTGTCCCCGAAAAGGGTCATAAAGCATTTTAAATCAGGAGCAGAAAATTATCTTTTTTTTTTTTTTTTGAAACTAGTGGGTTATGTACTGATATCAAACTGGAAAGCACATACAAAATACATCTCTCCTCTCCTAAAAAAAAAAAATCTTTATTTTAGTACAGTTTAATAGAGTGACAAATTGCTATGGTATAGAGAGTGTCAGGGAAAGAGAAGACACATCTACTTTCACATATTTCAGCAACATTCAAACCATGCCAGCATTAACAATGATATACTTCAATCACAAAAAAGCCTTACTAAAGCTTCATTTTTAAAAGCTACAACTGCTATAAAGGCATGATTATAAAATTGCTTTATTTCTTACCCATTATACTACCACCTCCAAATAAAATATTTTTTTTTATTATTATTTGAAACTGTTCAAGAAAAAGTCTTGAACTAACATCACTGTCATAGCACTGTTTGGAGGTGGGGGGAAAGAAACAGGTACAAATTCAAAATTTTGGGCAAGATCACCCTTATTTAAGTTTTTATTAATCAAGTAATCTACTAAGATTTTCACTGAATTTTATTTAGATGCAGAATTCATGTCTTGTCCTTAACAGCTCTACAATATTAAAGTGCTCTGTGAAATGACTACATTAGGTCTCCAAAGAGAACTACAAATCATAAGATTTTTCAATAGCAAATCAATTTTTTTGTGCAATTTGTTCAATACTTAAAACACTCAAGATTCTCCAGGAAGAAGTCCTATAAATAGATGTGTTATACAGAAGACGTTAAATATGCAACAAACTTTGCCACCACATTTACGCAAGACTGATCTATACATCTATACTTTGTTATGCTCTTTTCATTTTTTTCTGGGAATAATAACTGTTTGCCTTGTTTCATGCAATTCTATTGTCTCCACTGATTACTGGAATCACATTTCTAGAGTAAACAAGGTGGAAAAAAAAGTCTCTTTCCCACTGTCCCATTTTCTGTCAGGAAGGTTTGAAGCAAAGTAGGCCTCCCAATAAGTTTTCTAATCTAGCTAAGCAGGCCTAAGATATCTGACAGCTGTTTCACGCTCTTCATCATCATCTGAAACAATCAGTACGCATTAGAGAGTACTTTTCCCTTTACAAAGGTGATAATTAGATAACAAGCTGAGATTAAAGTAATTACAGTTAGACAGCTGGCAAGGCAGCACAGTCATGTTGAAATATTGTTGATACTTCAGCATCTGGTTCTAATAACAGCACAGGCTAAAAGATTTTACATTAATTACAGCACATAATTTAATATAAACATATTTAATTACAATTGATGAGCGATAAACTGTTCAAGAATGACTTAACCCCTTACATATGTCAAAATGATTGGAACTTCATATATATCCTTCCACTTTAGAAGCAAGCTACAGTCACTATGAAGGGTTAGAAATTTTCATTTTTAAGAAGAGAATCTACCTGGCCAGATGAATTGGTGATATGTTATTTAAACATAATTCAAAAATATGTTAAAATTGAGGGCATACTACAGAATTCAGGACCAGATCCAGTAAAACATTTAGGCAGAATTGCAGCTAAGCCCAAAATTGCTATCTCAAAAATTCCATCTCCGTTGCCACCCAACCCTGAGGCACCTACAGCTCCCTGGTGACTGTAAAGTTTTCCCAAACAATGCTCTAAATTACTCAGATCTTATCAAAGCTAGGCAACGCAGAGCCTGGGTTTCTTCCTAAACCCCTTTGGGATGCAGACACAAGAATGTGCTCCAAGGACTGCCTGCGTATTCTCTTGGAAACGGTCACTGGGTAAAATGCAAAGCTGTCCTTGGAGGGCAGGTGGGAGTCCTTCAAAGGTGTGGGCCCTAACCAGTAACTTCTTGCATCACACTCGCTCCTGTACTCCTCACTGACCCACCAACGATGTAATTTTTGTAAACGGACAGTCAAAACTATTCATGGTAGGAAAGGTCCCACCAAAATGGCTACCAGCTGAAAAATTAGAGCAGTGGCAAAGAAGGGCAGAAATGAGACAAGCTAATCCCCCTGAAAGAAAGAAGAAAATGAAGTCTGATTTTCTGGGAACACATCCTACTCGCAAATAGCATAAGTATCCCAATAGTACCCGCCTCCTCTCCATATAACCTTTGCAACCCACCATAAGGAGGAGGAGTACCCCTTTCTCTGCTCCTCAAATCTGCAGCTTACACATGCACCTAACCTCTCCAGGGGTGCAGGCTCACAGCTGTATGTTCCTCATCAGAGAGCAGAAAGGTACCTGCAAAACTGGCCAGGCTTCTTGTTGGTGTTTCACCCCATACTAGCCCTAGATCAGGCTTCCATTCCTATTTCCTATGATGGTCTGGCCACACACCTGAATAAAATGATTTATTTGTGTTTAGGCCCTTGTCTGACGCTCCCCAGGGTCAGTAAATATTTTATACCTTTGTAATGTCTCTCTTCTCAGCAATATTTTCACTGTATTTGACAATGCCAATGCTTTATTTGTGGTCAGCAATTAGGTAACTTTCTAAAAAATCCTCTGACTTCTGGCTGGGGCTTTCTCATGTGAAATGATTAAAAAAAAAGACAAGTTTGCTGTAATCCTGAAGATGACATATGATATGAGTAATACAGATTTGAAAAATGTGCACTGATTAGGATGGGTAACCCATTACTGTACATATTAAGTCAAATGCATATTAACTTTATCTTTCCTGAGCAAATAAATTAAGAAAGATGAAATTAAGATGAGCTTAAAAGACAATATATGCCCCATACTATAATATGGTTGCATTTCCTAAAAATGTAACTCTTTTTTTCCCTCTCCAAACACGCAAGAAAGAAATCAGCTTGCTCCCTTAGAAGAGAATTAAAAAAACAGGGACTAAAGCAACATACAGACAAGCACTATACTCTTTCCCAGATCTGCCATCATTATAATTATACACAGAATAGATGATACTTCTGTAGCACACCTTAGTTAGCACTGACTCTTAGCATCTGTAGTACACAGCCTACATGGCGCTTAAGTTTTATTAGAATGTACCTTACAGTATGTCCATCTAGCTGTAGTATTTTTGGCAAACCTGCAAAAGCATTTTCTTATGAGCCTGCTCCCCCAGTCTCAAACAAATCAGGCACCTACCATATTACATCATTACGCATAGGGCTACTCAAAAAAAGGGAAGAGACCTTTGAGGTGGTATCTTTAAAAATAAAAGGCTACATTCAAACATTAAACTTGAGAGAATGCCAGGGAGGATGACCAGGGATTTTAGTCCCATCATTATAATAATTATATGACCCTTATAGGGACCATGTCAGCAAAGGGAACGAACATCTTTTGGAAACTGATGAGCACTTTCAATTTTTATTTAAATGCTTCTATACAAATCTAGTCTTTTCTTTTAACTAGCCCTAGATAAAGATATTGGGTTTCTTCAAAATAATCAATGCTTGTTTCTTTGCTCCAACCTTCTATAGCAATATATAGTATATTCCACTTCCCTGGGTAATGATATAGAAAAAAATGTGACACATATCTGTGCTGTGAAACAACAGCTCCCATTGCTAGGATGCTCAAAATAACAAGCCCTTTGGAACCATTAGCCTAAAAACTGAGTAGGCTGTATATAATTAATTCAAGATAAATCATGAAGAGCTTAATTTTCTACACACCTCTTTCCTTATATTCTAATCACTCATTTTGAATTTCTGGACAAATGAGTCATATTCCACAGATACAGCCAAATGAAATACAGTAAGTGCTACCCACTTGAATTCCTGTAGTTATAGTTACCAACTAATTTTTATTTACTCTCTTATGCACCTAACAGCCTCTTACCAATTTTAAGATAAAACTGTCCAACAGATTTTTTCTCATCATGAACAATTTTATTTTGCCGTGTTTCAACCAAAAAAACTTATGTTTTGTTCCCTGCCTTTTGGGGATTCAGCACCATCAATGATGTCAACCACTACCACTGTGACAAAATATATTAACTTGTTATTGCATCGAAGTAGTGCATTAAATAGTCATTCCCTTGCCCTTATCATTAAATTAAATCATCATTTCCTTTTCAGTCCTACAAAGAAAAGTTCTGAAATAATTTAAATTTTTTAAGCTTACTGGAGATAAACTTAATCCCAAGAAAATCTGGGTTCCATTGGTGGACAGCAATTTAGGTAAGGGCAAACATTAAGTGATTAATTTATTATCTCTTCAAGATTTCCATTATTAGGACTTAAAAATGAGCAATGACAACAAAAAGCCCAACAAGTTTCAGAAAGGATTTCTAGATAATACTTCTACAGAAAGTTAAATATTCTTCAGTCACCTGGTTCAGATTGCATTTTGATGAACTGGTTTTGCTTATCCTCAGTTTCTCCTCATTATGTGAATTTCTGGGCTGTGTTATATCCGAAAGGTCAAAACTACTCAGTTATTCCGTTGAAGTTAGAGCTTCTCCAATTGCCTACCTACTCTTTTCAGCTAAAAACAACCCAAATCAAAGCCCAATTCTACTCATGACATGTGGGTGAGGCTTGAACAAACTTTTCTGCCATTACCATCAGTGTCCTCAGTGCACTTGGGGGAACAGAACATGGTTGTTGGTACACAGCAAGGACTTTACTTCATTACTCTGTGCAAATGCATTGGCCATTTCCACAACAACTGATAATTTGTGCATAGCTTGCACAGCTAGTTTCTGTCAGCAAGACTGCAGAAGGAAAGGGTAAATCTTTAGATCAAAGTGACTGATGCAGAACACAGTAATTTCCCTTAAATTTTCTGCTGACCTCAGAAAATGATGCAACCTCAGTCTTCTGTATAAAGTTCCCTATAAAAAAGTAGGAGAAACTCTGATGTTGTGCTAAAATAGAGAAAGTATATCAAAACTGATGCTTTATTCCTTTCAAACATTGTCTCTCATCACTTAGAATCACTATGGCTTTACCCCTAAACTCACTACAGACAAAGTGAAGAGGCTGAAACACAGAGCTAAGTTACTGCTAAATTAGACTCGAGAGAGAGACAGACCAGGACAGGAGAAGGAAGGAGAGAGGGTGGGGAGGGAAGGGGAAAAGACAGCCTCTCATATTTTAACCCTCATGGTTATTCTCTTTAAGAAACAAACCTCTTCAGGTTACCTCTTCAGAACAGGCTCAGTTCAAGAGAATTTCATTGTCATTCCATATTTTAAGATTTAAAATCCACAAGCACAAAAAAAAGTAGCTAAAAATCCACTTACAGCTCAAGATCACTCCCATCACCTCATATTAGTTAGTCCCCAACCTGCCAGGAAGTTTCAGGGAAGGGAGGTGTCTGAGGAGAAAAGCATCTGTACTTGCCTTTTAGCTGGGCTCTTCAGAACGCTTGACTTTCTGAACACAAATATATACAAAGAAACTGGGTGTGTTCTGGTATTTCATGGTAGATGATCACATTTTGGTAAAGGATGATGCATGAAAAATCTGCCATACTGCCTAGATATCTGCACAATTTAACATTAATTAATTGATAATAAGCATTTTAATTAACATAGTCTCTGTTTTAATGTTGCTATACCCTTTACCTTTCAGAAACAGAAAATAATCTTATGAAGGCAAAATAATTTTGTACAATAATTAAAGAAAAGGAATTTTACAACACTGCCCAAACTGGCTGAATTTTCCTTACATCAGTTCTACACGGTTACAGGCAGAGATGTTGTCAAACCCTCTTGCAGGGTATATAAAATCCTCTATTTGGTAATGTGGTTCCCTGAGCACATGAGATGTAAGTGAATGTTATATTCAGAATTGCTCAGTGGCCAATTCACTCACTCATCTCAACTTTAGTTCCTAAATCTTGAGTAAACACTGACTGACTTGTTTGCATTGAGTGCCATATGCCACAAATACCTTTTTTAACAGTATCTAAACTACCAGGGGTGCTTCTGTAAGAGTTATATGGTCTTATGCCTGGATGTAGAAAAGGCGTGGATCTTTACTTTGGCTTAGGCTATGCTAACTAAATTGTTTGTAGCACCAATACCTTAGTCAGATCTGTCACATGAAACAGTAAAATAGAAGCAAACTTTTTGCTCTTTAGCTTTCTGGTCATTTTTAAATCAGATCATTTAATAGCTGCTGGTTAGACTGTGAGCCACTGTTAACCTGACAGGCATAGTAGGGGTAAAAAGTAGGAACAAGGGAAAAAAGGGAGGAACCCCTTACAATGTATCGACTGAAGAAATTGTAACAGGGATGTCACATCACCAGAATATCATTTCATGACACATTGGTATGGCAGCAAAACAAGCTTAGAAGATTCTCTACATGCTTGTTCCCACACCTGTGTGAGCTGTTCTCCCTTAAAGCGCAGTCAATATAGCTGTCTGTTGGGTCAGAGTACAAACCCACCACTAAAATGATGTGTTATCCCATCTCCTGTGGGATAACAACTCTTGTAAATAATGCACAAAGATATAAACAGAAATAAGAAGGGCCAAAGATTCAGTCTTATGCTTCCTCTTCCATATTCAGCCTTTTTGTTTCCCTAATCTGCTCCTGCCTTTCTGAATTTTGTTTTACTTCATGTCCTTCACCTACTGCTATCATTCTTCTCCTCCTTTCAAAACAGAAAACCTCAGCCAAACAAAAAAGAAACCTGAAAACCACATCTGCTGCACAAGGCGCTCCAGATGCAATGCCTAGTGGCCGTGCTGCAATTGTTCTGTTCGACTGCTCCTGCCTCTTTAGAGCTGACACGCTGCAGGGCAGAAATCCCTTTGTCTGGCACATTTACTTTTTGTAATGTGCAATGTACGCTTTGAGATGAACCCAGGGCACTCAGTTTTGATGCAGGTTCAAAAATCAAACAAGCCAGGTCATTGATACAGATCAAAAATTAAAGCCCAGACACTCTGACCAACAGGATTTGAAGGCTTCCTCACCTGTAGTGGACAGGTTTCAGGTAGGTAATGTCTATTTTATATTCACTGAATTCAACACAACTGAGAGGCAGGAGGTGATATATAAGGGCTGGGGGTTTTTTTTGGTGTTGATCTACAAATATAGATCCAAATGCCCCCAAATTCTGAAGGAGTTCAAAATCCATTCAAAAGCTCTAGATCCATACCTTGCACTCCATCGTAACTCCTGTGTAAGTGGTTTCCTCATTAGGTTGTTTTTTGCACAGAACATGAGAGTAATCAAGTCCATCTACAAGGACAGAACWTTCATTTCATTCTTTACCATTTAAAATAGATTTGGACTCCAGGTGGGATTTAAAAAGAGGCAATATTTAAAAATTAGCATATTTATCATAACCATTATAAAGCAATTTACATCCATCATTTCTTCTTACTGGTTACATACAGTATACACTAACGTCCACCCATGTAGACACATCACAGTATCACAGTACTAAAGAAAGAAAACTCTGCATGTGTCTGAAGAGTAGTAGGCAGTTTTGACAGACATGCTCCAAAGGCAAGGGGACTATTTAACAAAGAGTAGCTAAAAAGCATTGAGTTGGTAGAAGCTGTTGGACTGCAGCACTGCATGCTAGCACAGTTTGATCTTTTTCCTTCCATTAGGGAAAAAAACTGCTATACAGATTTTTCTCAAAAATAGAGCCTGGGAAACAGATCCATGGCTTTGCTTTATGCCTTTGCTGAGAAAATTATGTTATATTTTTTAAAATAGAGAATTCTAGCAAGAAAACAGTAGTATCAGGAAGCTGCAAATACACATTTGTTTTGATAAATTTATTCACAAGTTGAAATAGTACATTTTTAAAATATTTTCCTTTTACTTAATTTAACGAAAAAGTATTCATCTTTTTGATAGGTGATAATTAACCATTATTCTGTCATAAACAGAAAAGGAAGATGTACCTGTGCAGCATTTAACTGAGTACTGTGTTAATCACACTGCAGTGACTCAAAACACAGAACCAAAGCAATTAAGTTTCTTACATGAGGTGTTCCTTTTGCCACAGAAAATACAGCCTGAACATTCCTGAAAGTTTTAACTCCTGATCACAGAAATAAACCTTCAGTTCACTTTTATCCAATCCATTCTGATGAAATTTCAAAGACAAATAAAAACTGACAGGTTTTTAGGTCATGAAGACAGATCTAACTAATTTACACTGATGTTAAACATTGAGGTTTGAAAATTTCTCTGTGAACTCTGCATGCACAATTTCAAGGACTTATGAGCAGTCCCCCAGATATCCCATGCTTCAAGGTAGTTAAATAAATATGCTGTTAAACATTTTTCTTAGCAACTGATAGAGAGGCAGACCTTGTGCTCTACGAGGCCGATATGTTAGAATAACAGAGGTGAGAAATAGCAGAGGAGGAGGGTTTCTCCAAAGGGCTCAGGAGTGTGCCAGAAGGAGAACTAGCTAACATGCCTGCACATCAGCCTTCCCAATAGCAAAAGTATTCAGTTCATCTTTTCAAGAAGCAGTATTCACACATTAACCGTGATATGCACTACTTTCTTCAGAGTAGCAGCCAAGACTTCCCTCAGGACTGTTCGGCTAAGTCCAAGGGTGAGGATCACCAATCAAATAAAACATTCTACATACAACACTTGCATTTAAATATAGTTAAAATAGTATATTTGAACTCATAACATTTTCTTTTTTTAAACAGTGTGAACCAAAATAAAGTTCAGCTATAAAGATATTCCAGGTCTTCAACTGTATACCTTTAAATTAATAGGATTTTTAAAGTGCATTTTCCCACTTGAAGAAAAGCTTTTCACCAAGTACATGAATATGAATACTATAGACTTTTCAAACTGGAAGAGAGGCTGTGAAGGACCTAAATATTGTTCATAAATGTCTTTGAGTGGGTACATTGGCCTGGCTGATTCTATGGAAATCTATGAATTCCTTGCAAGCCTTCCAAAGTCCAATAATGGCTCCAATTCAGCACAGTCATACGACTAATACAACAAATCCACTACTGGATTTTATTTCCATCCTATTTAGAGGAAATACACAAGCCAGTTTGACCCAGTTCAGTCTTGCTTGAAACCTCCAGAGAATTATGCATAGCTCTGTAGTATAAGAAAACTCATTTAAAAACAGATTAGCACGCAAATCTGGTTTGAATTATTCACTTCATAGCATTTATAATTTGCCAGAAAAGTTGGGCAACATAGTGACTATCCGTGCTTACAGAAAAGGGCCTGCATATCTGAACTGCTACATCTCAGAAGCAACTACTATAACATTTTCCATTTTCTTAAATTTTATAATATATGAAACTCAGTTTAAAAAAAAAAAAGTGGCAAATTGAATTTTCCCTGAAGATAACACCTCATTAAATACGGAAAACAAAACAAAAAAAGGAACTTGTACTGAAGACCTGATCCTAGAAGTAGGGCAAACGACGTCCATCCAGAGTCCATTCTATTGACTTCATCGTCTTCAGCATGTACATTGTAGTTCAGTCACACGCCATTAAAGGTAGCAGAAGAGCCCTGCATTGGTCAGAACTATTTATTTAATTGATACGTGGAATACAAATCAACAGAAAGCCCAGAAACAAAATGAAAAAGGTAAAAACAAACTGAAAAAATCCCAAAAGATGATCTCTATCAGTCTGTATGAGACTCACAGTTTGTATAAGACAGTATCTTTTCAGTCTGTAGAAGACACTGAATAAGTTACAGTAAAATTAGTAAGAGTTTAGGTAACAAAATGTTACAAAATAGATAAAATTACTATCATATACAGCAGAGTGGACACTCCTTCAAAAGTAATTTTTTTCCAGTTAAAGTGTGTAATTTGAAACAAAAAGAAAGTTTTTGGAGCTGTTTTTCTCCAGTCTCTTGCTTACCATCACTATTTTTACACCTTCAGTCCTGAAGCTGATTTGGGATTCTAAAAAATCCAAATCTGAGCTCTGCTTGCATCCAAACTACATAGATAAGCAAGTGCATGTACATGTACTTTATATCTATCGATACACAAATACTATACACACAAATATATATATACACACTAATACCGTTAAATATAGGTATATATTATATATTTATATATGTGCATGATACATGCAAAATGATATTGCATTTATAATATGTTTATAATACATAATATACAATATATAATTTACTTCCTATACCATACACACACACATACACATGTGTGAGTGTATACAGCAAATAAAATTACCTGACAGACTGAGGATGAAAATCCTGTGCACATTTTATTTATTGAATATGAAATTCATAGCTGAACAGCAACTAGAAATCACAAAGGAGCTCACTCATATTATGTCAGCTGGGATATTTCATCACTATAGACATTAATGTAGAAGCTTTCAACAGATAAATCACCAAGACTCAAACTTTTCTCCCATGCTATCCAGGATTCTACAAATCATTTCTGGCCCAAACCATAGAGCTGGTTACACCCTGAATTTGATATTCAGTCCTGATGCAAAGTTTGTGAATATCACTATTACCCTAGACAAACCAATATGTCATGAAGGCTACAGAGGCAAAAGCTTTTTCAGCTCTTATGTAACATAAAAAAAACTAGGTCAACTCAAAGTCTACTTAAACAGCTGCGCAGATTCAGAAATTTAAAAGGCACACATAGGGTCCCTTCCACAAGACAATGAACTGAACAGTCTTTGTGTCTTTGCCACTTAAATACTAGTCCCCAAACAGCTTCTTCTTTCCCTATCATCTGTGCAGAAATCTCTCCGCCCTCCTGAAAGGGAGGGTCAAGTAAGAATGGAAGGGTAGGGTCTTCATCACCAACAACAGAAACTAAGACTGATACACACAGGATAATAATAATTCCTCAAAGCCACTGCTAAGGCTGTTTCAGCCTAGAGAATGGTCCCAATCACCATCAAGTACAACCCAGTTCTTGTTTTTCCACTGTCTTTGCTCCTCAGCCACTTGAGATGGTAATGGCTTAATGCTGACTCCCTGCAGCAGAACCAAGCACTGAGAAGAGAAATAGCCTTCCTCTAATGAGGTGGCTTCATCAAGTTGTACAAACATTAGAGATGTGTTTGTTGTGATCTGTTCACTCCATACACTCAAAATGGATGGCCTATGTGTACTTTGCAAGCACAATACATACTTCATAAGTGAAGCTGCGGAGATGAAAAAGAGACCAGAATTAAGACTGGTGAATCTGACACCAGAATCACAGAACTGATGCTGGTCCCAGTCAGAACTGCTGGCTTCCTTATAAAGAGGAGAAAGCCTTCCTTACTGCTTCGGGAACATGGTTAATGAAATGACCCTAGACTACCTGAAATGTAAACAAATACTGCTGAATGACAATCCAAGTCCTGAATATCCAAGAACAACTAAGTCTAACTACATGCTCCTCTTATTGACACTAATAACCTAGACTTAACATGATTAAGCACCAGCAAAATAAATATGACACATACTTCTACATAAGCTTTGCCACATAGAAGGCCACTATCACAGACACAGCTTAAGGCTTGCATGAGCTAGCTCAGGTCAGCCAGCTGATGCTGGATCAAAGGAAAGCCAAAGAAAACATGTTGAAGAGTTGAGAGCTACCACACAGTTTGACCAAAGATGCATACACACGGTTGATTCAGTCCACAGTTAAAGACTGAGCTATGGAGCACTCATGGTTTAGGATGCCAACACTCTCTTTGAAATCATTCCTCATGGATGCTACTGCCATCTCCAGTTGTCTAGAAGATAATAAGCATAAGGCATCATGAGTAATTAGGGTTGTATTTGCATTGAGCAGAAGCCAAATTCAGTATACAAAGGAGAGGCAGTGAGAAAAAGACTTTTATTTAGAACTGAACTGGTTACTTACAGAATAGGGTGGCTGTATGAAAACTGGATTATCAGTCCCCATTGCTCACCTCCTTCCCAAGCTGTGCAACATGCCAAAGACAGAAGACTAAGTGACATTTACTGGAAATAGATAGTCAAACACAATCTAGAATTTTTATATGGTTTTTTTTGTAAGTTAACTTGTAACTATAAATTCCAAAATCATTATGTTGAGCCCTCTGAAGTGAAACAGATTAAAGGTTTACTTAAAATCCATTTGTTGCAGAGAAACAGGGATAAAAGGGGTAAACCTAGGATGCACTGTCTTCATATAGAGAGCAGACTAAGGGTTAGGGAGCATGCAGACAGAGAGACCTAAACCCTAAACCTAAGCTTGGAAGCCCCAGAGGTGCAGAGCACAGCTTGGCAGTTTGCAGAGGACCCGAGAGGCAGGCTGTATTGAGAGCTGYCAGGGAAAGTGACGGAGTCCCAGCAGCCCACAGGACCAGCATCCCTGGTTCGGGAGGTAAGGGGAATCACTGTGTAACTGTCAGTCAGGCCCAGGGCACTAAATACGTGTGTCTGCCAACCTGCTACGCTTCTGACAGACCAGAATGGGCCAAAATCAGAAACTGAGCCTCCAAGAATGAACAATGCTAAAAAAACATTTAAGATTTCTGAGAAATACCACTGCAGACATTCACACCCAAACACATGCAGATTATTTATTTGGTGAGGTTTAAGTGTGGAAAAATGGTGCTGTGAAATTAAGAAGAGTGGGTATTAAGAGCATAGATGATTTCCAAAGATGTGCCTGCCAATGGCCAACATGCATTTTTCCTAAGTCCTTGTTTATTTGACTAGTTGCACACCTTTCCAAAATAATACCTACACTAAAATATGAATTGCCTCAGCATACTGAAGATGCATACCCAGTAACTTACTTGCTGGAACATTCGAAGATCTGGTACCTACATTAATCTAGCAAAATCAGTTCTGAGTTAACAACTGAATTCTTTATCTTTTATGAAATATACAATGCCAAAGTAGAATGTTCTATTAATATTAAAGGACACTAACCAGTAATAGTCAGATGGTTCAAAGTTAAATAGAATGATCTGCTGTCCCTAGGTGCTGATACACATATTCACAGTAACAGCTAAACTCAACAGAGCTCAACAGAGCAGTATTGTTGCTAATTGAACATGGAGAATGGATTTGTTCCATCAGACGTGTTCGTTTCTTCTAAGAACACCCCACGGAATATCAAATGTACTAAATATAGCTGTCAACATTAAAAGCATGCAACTCAAAAGTGCTATTAAAGAGCTAAGTGTACTTCACTTGGCATTATAAAGCCAAAGCCCTATTTAAACACATCATGTTATTAGAGACAATTCACATTAACGCAAAAATCATCCTTCCTAATATATTTTACAAGACATGCCTAGGCTACTTCCAAGCTCAAGAGTTCCTCAATTTCTTCCACATTTACTGGTAATTACATAAATGAATCAATAGGGTTTCAAGTAGGACAAAAAGAGTGAGTTAACTACAGCAAATCAATACATTAGCTTTCCATCCCAAACCAACTGCTTCCTGGTAAAGCTTCAAAATAAGAAATAAAGCAACATCTACGGATGTTTGCCAACATCTTATTCTATTGCATTTGCTACTGCTGTGTCAAGGTGCTATAAATCTTCAGATACTGCCCAGAAGAGATACAGAAAACCTATATAATTATTGAAGGTTTTTACTGAGAAACTCTGGGAGATCCCTATAGGAAGCCTCTGCTCAGTGATTAGTTGAGGCTATTTGCTTTCACTAATGTAAATATGCAGGAGATTTGTGGAATAAAAATGCAAAAAGAAAATATGAGGCAATCTAGAAATAACTAAGCCTGAGGAACAGCTCACTGAAATCACACCACTGTTCATAAGTCAGAAGCAGAACTACTGCACATCTGCTTACTTTCAGAGGCCTCTTGCTCCCTTCGGTACAATTCCATCCAAACTAACAGCATCCCACAGGTACTGTTTAAGAGCAAAATTTAACCTGAATAACTGATATTTTGGTCTCTGTCAGACAGTTCTCTGAAATACTGATGGAAGCTCTACTCATATAAGAATATCAGAGTTTGGAATCACTATGCAGAAGTAATGACACAAAATACTTCGGACAACATAAACTCATTTAATATTATCCCTATTAGGTACTTCTCTGTTAGTTTGTCTGCTCTTAACATATGCAAAATTCTTTTCAAGGACATGATTTCAAGCAACATGGTGTTAAGCACAGCAAGCAGGTCATGCATCTACCTTAACCTTTTCCCCCTTCCAGGCTGTACAAGTTCATAGAATTTTAAGAATTTTATTTCTGCCCTAAAGAATGCATTGAGATCACTATAGTCTTCTAAAAGCACCTCAAGTTAAACCCAAGATGTGTTTCTAGGAAATTAAAAGAAAAAAACTTCCAAGGACAACATCCAGTCTTCTCTTAAGTAACGAGATTGCTACTCAAATTGGATAGTAAAATTAGCCCTGGTATAAGACATTAGAGAGATTGTGGTAAATACTCTGTGAATTCACATGCAGGCTGCACAACCCTGAGATTTCTCAATTCCAGCAAATTAGATAAATAAATGACTAGTTTACCAATTACACATTGATAAACAAGAATTTTTCAGAAAGAAAAAAAATGTCTGCTCCCTGCAGTAAACTGGGTCAGTTTAAAATACTAAAAGAACCATGGTGTTGTAATGTCTCTTCTCAAATTCAGAATACTCCTTGGCAGGGCACTAATGAAAAAACAAGCAATTCTGACACTTTACCATAGTAACTGAAATATTCATGTTATTAATGTCAGCATGGCCTAAAATGGAAAACAGCCACAGCAAAACACAGTAACCTCTGATGGAAGCAAAACTATTTTTTTTCCTCTGGATAAGCCTACCTAATATTCATGTCTGGAGTTAAACACTAATATTGTTTTTCCAGCCAAAGCTGATTCTAGCCAAAAAAATCAATGCAGAGCAAAGAATAAAAGCTACAAAAGCACAAAATATCATTCAGGAAAGATTCCTCCCTTGCTTACTTTGTAAATCACACATTATTGGAGCCAAACCCCACAGGCCTTGTTTTTGTCAAAATTCCCACTGACTTCAGGAGCCATTTTGCTGGGTTTTCCTCAGCCGGGAAAGACAAATAGAATCTTTTCTTGACATACCACAGAACCCTCTTATGTAGCTCATCATCTCTCTATTATTGTTTGTTGTCACAGAGCGGTGACTTTTGCGCAGTTACGATTCTCCCATTGCAAGCATTCAGTGAGGAATAGTCAAACTCTGATTAGACATTACAAAACCTTCTCGGAAGGCTTTCTGAACCACAGCCAGCAAGATTCCCTGCAGCATTAAGGGCCAGTCCTGCTCCCACCGTAGTCTGTGGGAGCTTTGCCAAGGATGTAAGTGGCATTATGACTGGTCTCCAACAGCAGATATTACCCGTCACACTCAAGACTTGATTAAAGACCTCCTCATCTGCAAATATATAATAAATAAAAGACTTAATTGCATAATTAACTACAAGGGCTTTTAATCCACTATAGACAATACCATAGGTTTTAGGTAGCTGACATACACCAAACAATTCATTAGATCCATATTCACTTGCCATCAATTTACAGAAGATTGTAGAGGGATTCAAAAGATAAATATTGTCAAGAACCAGAGAAGACAACAGGAAGCAATAAAGCAAAATCAAAAGAATACCACCAAAACCTAGACCTACAGGCAGAAGTAATTTCACACTGTGTACACAAGCTTCCAACAAATGTTTTCTCAAAAATATATGCATGATGGGCAGTGATTTTGAATGCTAAATGCAGTGCTGCTCCTACACTTTTCCTTTTCCAAGGCACCAGGCTGAGATGTAGCAGTGTACACAAGTGGGGTGTAAAGTCAATGGGATTACATTTTCCTAATTATTTTCTGCTTGAGGTTTACATCACATACACAAAATGAGATCAGCCGGGACTTGCCTCTCTAACAAATCACTCAGACTTAAACATTGCTCAGATAAACAAAAGAGGGGGGCAAGGCTGAGAAAAGGCAGAGAAGTGCTTCTTCAATCACAGTTGCAAGGAACAAAAACCTGGAGGGGGAAAAAAGCTGTTGGACCGCCACCAAATCTCCCCCCACTAGAGACAAGAGCCCATCTGCTGAGCTCTGCAACTTAGCTTTAACTACCATTCAACTCGCGTCTCTGCAGAGATCAATCTACAGAGCTGGCAGATGGACCCCTGCTTCCCCGAGTCGCTGTGTTATTTGTTTAATAAATTTAATTAATATCCATACTGCATTGGATCGCTCCCAGAAAAGGGGCTGCAGCTCTCTTTCCCCAATAGCAACATGATGAGTGATTTCCCAGAAAAGACCAGATAACAGTGCCCCCAGGCCATTGAAAAATTAAAAGTGCCATGTGCTTACATTGCTTTGCATGTATTAATTTTTGCAGTGCACTAATTTGTTCTTGAAGCCTATTTTAACTTTACAAAAGTATGGGATTTTAAAAAAGTCATAATTCATTTTGTTTTATATCAGTTACAAAATTAGTTGGAAAGAAAAAAAGCATCAAATCTAATTGGACTTCCAAAAATTTTATCTATTTTCAAGAAAGAAATAAATTGTTAATGAGGGTGTCTCCTCAGGCAATATATATTTTCACAGTTTCTGCCAACAAGTTACTGGCATTCAGGGTCATGTTGGACATGTTTTGCTTTAATGCTTAAGAACATACTTATTTTAAGCAAAAAGACACATTCAGCCCACATAAAATCATAAATGATGAAAGAAAATAAAACTACTAGCAATTTTTTTACAGTGAAATGCATAATAAAACAGCACATGCTATGATATTCCAATAGCAAGAGGAAACATAAATATGCACAAATGTTGTGGGGAAAAAAAGCTATTTATCTTGAATGTTAGCATTTCATATTTGCTTTATTTAAAATGTTTCATTTTATACCAAAAATTGAAATTGAGACTTAAATAAGTCTGAGACCAATTTCAGTCAAACCTACTTAACTCTCAGAGCTGTGCTAAATGGATCCGTTTCTCTTTGGGTCTCATTTCCTTATTAACTCACCTTCTGGCTGGAACGTTCCACCTCGTGTCTATTAGCTCAGCTCCAGCAGCAGGGGCTCTAGCAAACAGGACGGGGTTACCAAATTTTATCTTCAGCCTCTAACGTTTTGTAAGCCCCCTTCCAAAAGGAACTGCAGCAGGCAACACTGCAGACGTAACTACGTACCTCTGCCTCTTGGAAACAGCTCTCTAGCCCGTATCACTTTAAATCAGCCTGATTTATTCAAACAATATGACACCTTTGTTAATTCAGGTGATTATGACTGAAGCAGGTTAAGGAACAATGAGAGACATAATTCCATAGACAAATCTGAAGAGGTATTTAATTTCTTTCAGTTAACTACCCTTCCCTCTCCCCTGACCACCAGTCTATCCCTACGTGCTAACAATTTCCACCAGTGATGTCATTTTCATAGTGAATGCCCATCCTTACCTTCAGAAAACAAAGTAGTAAAAATACCAGTGACCATGGATCTCCTATCACCATCAAAGACAGCAGGAATGAAAGTCAGGGAATAAAGGCTAGGTACACTCCACTTGTGTCTAAAAAGCAATTACCTTCCAGTGAGAAAATTAAATAGACTTGTTGACAGAGAGTATGGGAAGACCTTCCTTATGGTACAAGTGGCCCTGCAGGGAAAGGGGAGTAAGTGAAAAGACATACTCAGAACAGCTGAAGATCCCTCTGCATACTCTGGCCGCATGCTTTGAAGCTGCGGCTTCTGGGGAAGTGGAGGCAGGCCCAGCCCCAGGACGCAGTCCTACACAGAGCCTGAGACTATCCCTGGCCACAGAAGCAGCAGTCACAGCAAGAACAAAGATGCCAGAGAACTGGAGCTGCTTCACAGACGACTTTAGGGAACTCTTTTCCTTCCAGATCTCAAGTGATGCTACACACAGAGCTCATTGAAGGAGCGCTTCCATGAGATGTTTAATGCAAAAGGAACAAACTTTTACAGCACAAAAAAGTTTGGCACATACATCACAGATATTATGCAGGTTTGGTGCATTTGAGTGTGTTCTGATAGAAATTTAAAACATTTTCCCTTAATATATCTAAACAATTATTGTGTGTTACAGGCCCTGTATATGTTCATTTTGAATAAAATATTTTACAAAGTAATTACAGTTCAGAAAAGTACCTTAAAATATCTTTATTTATTATTCCCTTTGTGGAAGAAGCTCATGATAATAATCTTTTTCTAATACCTCTAACTTTCTAAAATATTTATGAAAATCTGACAAACAAAAAACAATGACTGGCTACCAAATATTTACGTAGTAGTTTTTACTCATTAATCTTAGCATGGTTTTCATACAAATGTTACTATTCCTGTCCTGTGAGCAGCAAAACTGAGATACAAAGAGAACAGCAACTTGCCAGAGTCAGTGGCACAGCAAAGAGCAGAATCCTCATTCACTCATTCATGCCCTGCAACACCATACCTTGTCCAGTGTCTAGAAAGACCATAATACTTAGCTGTAGTCTTGACTATAATGAACATCAAAAATAATGCAGATGTTTTAAAAGAATTAACATTTCAGAGTCGTGGAAAGCAGGAAGCATTGTGGAAGCACCTATCGATATAGGATGTTTCATTCATTTCAAGAGCTTCGAAATCAGGTGCTTTGTACGTACAAGCATTACATCACTCATAGTGACTGTGCTACTCTTAAATATGGCAGGTTTAATAGCCTGAGAAACGAAAATCCTCCCTATAGCCGCAAAACAGCCATAGCACAGTGTTAGTCACATTTCATCAAACTACTATGAATGCACCTCAACCATGACTACCGAAAGCCTATGGGGTGACAGCACAGTTCATCCTTTGTACAGAAGACACCACTGGCTTCTCTGCCAGGAAATTAAGGGAGGCTGCAGACCCTGTCTATTAAGAGAAACACGCAGTGGATTCACCATTTCCCATAGGCTATGAATGCCTAGTAACTTGCGACTTGACTTCGAAGGGAAGTTTCCAGCTCTGTTTTCCACTGCCTTGGCAACCTCATTTCCCTACTATGATTCAGTTTTGCTTGCCAAAGGGAGACAGGTCATTTGTTGCCTCATCATACTGAGCTGCCTCGATATGATTAACTTTTTTTTTTTTTTTTTAAGGCTCAGAATATTACCCCTTTAGATTGCAGTGTGGAAGGAAAAAGTTTTTTGCAAAAGTAAATGAGTAACACTTAAGTTTTCCTTGTGTTTGTTTTTTCAAAATCACTTGCAAATTGAACTGATAATGCTGCTTCCAAAATGATGTGAAAAGTCCTATTCTTTCAATATCTCATAATTTTATGAGAGGTATTTTACAATTTTCTTGTCAATACATGATTTCAAATTAGCTGTAGTCCAGTTCATGTGTTATTTAAATGATACCTCCATTTGATGATAAACTTTAATCAAGTAATGAAATACTATCTCTGTTCAGCAGTTTATTATATTACTGTGTATACTAAAAAAAAAATCTGAATATTCCCCCAAATGTGATTCCCTGGGCATAATTAATATGAAAGATCCTAAGAGATCCATTGCAAAAGCTTCAGGTGTCATAGTGCATTTAAATAAAGGCAGGCAAAAATGTGTGGGTAAGATTGGGAAAAGGAAGCAAGAGAAAAGGTCAGAATACAGAATACAATCCAGTATGCCTTGCCTTGCTTTTATTCTCATTTTGAGCGGATCACCTGGAAAGTGTGTTAGAGCTGTCTCACGTTGTTCCACTAGCTGCTAGAAAAAACTAGGATCCTGTCATTAACATCTTTGAGTGGTCTCTTCTTCAGTTTTCATTTTGAACAATAATGTTAAACCAGGGATATTTTCCACAGGCTCAGATAATATTGCTAATCTAAGGTCAATCACCTATTCAAACAAAACAGCTAATCAAAGAATCCTCTGTGGAAAGGGAGATCTGTCTGTCCTTAAGGCAGGGAGGTATCACCAATGTGAAAGGTTATTAAAACATGAGTTCAAAAGAGCAAGAGCAGCTTCAAGTTGATCTCTCATCACATTATCAAAGCTACAGAATTAATTTCTTCACATAAAAAGAAAGAAATAACAGAGACATTTTAATGCCCAAACATTGCAATTACATTATAATACAATACCTGACAAACACAACGTTATGCTTTGACAAGATAACAAATATATATTGACTATTATTAAAATATCGGTAGAAATTCTTCAGGAGTATTTTCAGTACCAAATGGAATTTTCAGAGTTCACAAATCATGGAAAAATAGACAAAATTCCCATGTGTGGAGTCCCAGAGACCAGCTGCTTAGTTCCACCAAACCCAAATGAAAACTAGCTAAAACTGAAAGTCTTAAAAGGCTGAAGAAAATCCTTTAAATGAGGACATGCTCAAGCTAAGAAAGCAGCTAAGTCTGACTTTCAACTCATCACTTGGAGATCTGCTAAGCAGCAGTGGACACTTAATTACATATTCACAGTGCGATATAATGGTAACATAAATGCCTTAGCCATATAAGAAATATGAGGAAAGAAGTCAGCACAAGCAGTATCATTTTTCCCAGATCACCCCATTTGTTGTTGGACTCTTGAGTTCACTCCAGACTGGAGTTACTAATGCAGGGAAGAAAGAAAAGGTGGGAAAGAGAAGGAAAGTCAGTCCCACGTTCCAAAAGCTCCACATAGAGGCTGCAACTAGAAGTGGTAACTTGGAGCTTCTGCAAACAATCACTGGCAGCTAATTTCTAGAACAAATAACGAGGAAGACTCTTACTGAGGTCTAGCGAGTGGGCATTATACCACCTAGGAGATGAATCATCATTTACAGAACTCAAGTGAGCTTAATAAGGATGAGCTCATTCTAACAATGCAATCTGACAGGCTGACATTCCCTATAACTGACTTTCAAGGTCACTTTGGGAATTTTTACATAACTTTTTTTTTCTCACTAGCCTAATATATTGAGTGCTAAACTTCTACCACAAGCTGACTTCTACTACTAGTATACCTCGATTGTACCAATGGCACTTAAGTGATCAAGAACTGTAATAGAAACTTTGGGAAAGAGATGCTCTGAAAAAAAAAAGGTGTGTGAAAGCATGCTGGTTTACACCTTAGGGGAACAAACGGCAGTATCATAAAACTGCCACTGCCCAGTTTGGATGCAGGATTTCCAAAGTCTGTTGTATATGTCACACTTACAACCTGAAGCAAACAGGTAACATTAATGACAGGTAAATATGGCTGCCTAGTATTATTTAATTAATCCATCTGCAGATTATTCAATCAGTTCCACTTCTCAAAACTAATGTTGGCTGCCAGACGGCCTGAAGATTAAACATGCAAAATATAAAACATTGTAATGCTTATGACAAGTAAAATAACACCCCACATTTTGAATCTGAACATGACACCTAAATCTGACTCCAATGCTAGTGCAATTCACAAAAATCTGGAAAGCTGACTACACTTCAGCTAAGCTTAAGTTTTATAAAGGTATCTAAGAGAAGTTAAAATTTTTGAGGTGTAACTAGCTGCAGATACAAAATCAGGCCACTGATACAGAAAGCAAAAAAGAGTAAACATATACTTCAGCGAATCAATCATTCAGCGGAATGGAAGAACAACCTTCATATGGGTATATGTACAGGATGTGTATTACATGTACAGGGAGAGCATGCAAACAGAAGCTTTACAAAGCAAAAAGTCGTTCGGGAAGTTCTGTTCAAGTAACTTACCCCACGGTATATGGGATGAGTTAACCCACGCTATTCAGAAAACTCAATGTCAATGTATAGTAATTTTGGTCTGGAACATTTCAGGCTCCTACCAATTTTGTGTAACCTTTTGTGTATCTTGAAGTCAGGATATTTTAAGAACTCACAAAGGAGAACATCACAAACCCACTGATATAAATGCTGTTAAATATTAAAATTCAGTATTTCTGTATAAATAAAAGCCCCACAAGCACCAATTTACTACAGCCATTGTTTATGTGTCAAGATTGCTTTGTTTGCAAATAAATCTTAGTAGGAGTCCTTCTTTATCTGTTATTTGAGACTAGGGTTTGAACAGAAGAAATATAGTAGAAGTGGCAGAGCAGCCAATGAATTTCTAAGTTGCCTATCAGGTGCTTATTACAGATTCCAGATCAACATGCCTCAATTTAGACATCTATTGTAATAAGAGATGTTCAGCTCTCCATTCATCCAGTCTCCATTCTCCCTGCTGATTCCTTATTAATAAGAAAAGCTAATTTTTTCCCATCAGGGCCAAGACTGAATGCATGGTGGCTGTTTTTATGATTCAGAAACGCCCATCTGCTCAGAAGGGACTGAAACTGCTAAGGTATTTTGTGCAAACCTTCGAAACGCCAACAAGTGATAAACCTTGGTCACCGTACAAACTGATATGAATGTGTTCTACAGGAGAAAGATCCATTACCAAGCTCTTCAAGAAAGTCACTACCTTTCTGGCTTGAGTTTCTTTTCTTTTGGACAATGTTATTTTATGATGCTGTGGAGGCTGGAGGCCAGATGGATTCTGCAGCTTTCCTGTCAGATTTCTGGCCAAACAGCAACCTGACACTCCATGTGCCAACTTTAATGGTTTTTTTAAACAAACTTAAAGAGAATAAACCTTTCTTCAGCATAATAAATAACATCAGCCTTGTATTATTTATAAGTGAGACAGCATCAGGTAAACTGTTTCACACTGCTCAAAATTATTTTCACGCTGAACAACCTGACTAAATTTTTCATGTCAAAAACTAATCTTTGCAAAAGACACTATCTGATCTACACCACTTTACTCAAACGTACAATGGAAAAAATTATTATTCTCTGAAATGTAAGTTTTCCCATTTAAAATACTTAAATGCCATCACTGAGCGATTGTTAAATATTTTACTTGGAAAGAACAAAGTAGGCAAGTATCTTCTAAATACTGGATGAAAGCTAAACAATGGATACCACAGAACCACTAATCTGAACAGAGTACAGGCTGGGACAAGTGAGCAAAGTTCACTTAAAAATCACTCTTATTCTCACCTCTTACTGTTTTGCCCTCCCCCACAACTGCCCTCCCTGATATACAATCATCTTTGCTCCAGCTCTAAACAATTTAATTCCAGAGAAACAACCTGAAGTTTTATGCAACACCAATCCCAAAGTTAAACAGGCTTTGTGTGTATTGGTTAATATACTGGTATCATCAAACAAAATCTCTCTAAACTTGGACTACAACAAAAGCGACATAAAGACCAACCCACAAACCTTCACAAATCCAGCCTGGCTTTGCATAATCTGGTGTTTTACAAAGAGCTAAGCTTTTTTTGTGTGCGGAGGTGCCACAAACAAAAGTGCTCTTACTCTTTTGCTAAGAAAAGGTGTTATTTGTTTTTTCTACCTTCCCAGTAAACCAGAGCAATTTCCTGATTTTACTTGCTGGATTTCTCCACTGATTTCATTCAGCCCTCTCCAAATTCACATCTTCCTGGCCACACTGGGACACTCAACACGTTAACATAAGCCCTGCTGTATAAGCTAGACCAGAAAAATTACCACAATGCACAGCTCCAATAGGCAAAATCAATCACAGAAGTCCCAAGGCCCCTGGAAAAATAGTATGGGGACACACCTGTATTTCTCCATCATAGAGTTGGCCATTCTTGACATCACATGTCTCTTTAAATATATTTGTAGTCCTTTTCTCTCTACAACTATTCTTCTCTTAGATTTGGGATATAATTCAGCAGTAAACTGAAAGTATACTGACAATTTAATAACCAAACTTCGTTTTAAGAGCAGGCCGAGCAGTCTTCACTGCATTCTTACCTTCTTGCAAAATGTGAAAAGCACATTTTCTTTAACCTCCTTAGAAAACACAGTGTTTCTATATCAAAGCTTTTCTAGCAGTCTTATGCAAGTTATTTATATTTCCAAGCATACGACAAAATTTCTAATTCCATGACAAATGGTTTCCTGGATAATCCTTGCTTTGATAAGACTCTTCCACTTTACAAAAGTTGCAAGTATATGACATGCTCTAGAATTTGCATTAGCTGCTTATTGGTAGAATTTAAGATATTCATTATAAATACCAATTAACTTAGCTGAAAGAAAGCTTTTCTTGTAATTTACTGCCACTTCTACACATACTGGAACCTATCTAAGAGACTCACTCTTACTGAACAACTGGGGATTCCAAATACGTCTAGGACTCCGGACTTGCACATCCTCTTGGTCTAAGATTGCCAAAGAAGTAAAAACCCTCCAAACATTGCAAAAGTTGCTCTTTTCACAAGGTTTTTAGGAAAGAACACATTTACCCTTCTAGGGACAATTTGGGAACTAATTAGCTTTTGTAAATTGTCTGCTGATAAATTACCACTTCCATCTGAATAGCAAAGACTGCTAGCTTGTGAAGGTTATTTTTAACTGATAGATAACTTTAACTTACAGTTATATTTTAATTTATAGTTATTTAAAATTTAATTGCAGTCATGTCACTCAAAGCTTTGTATGGGCTTTCTTTTTTAATGGTAGACATAAATCAGTAAAATAAATTAAGTGCCACTGAGTGCTACATAGTTATACAGCAAATTAATGAAATCACTCAGGAAAACACGTGATACAGGTATAAACAACACTGAATCCAACAGGTGGGGCAAATGCGCTACCAAACGTGTCATGCAGCCATGAGAGAAGTTGGTTACCCCATGAGAGACAGCATCTTCCCATTTTAAGTAGCAGCAAATACCCAAACCGCAATTATTAATGCACATTAACAATAACTCTGCTGCGCTTCTGAGCACCGGGGCAGTTGTCTGCTACTTTTCCAAGCAGTTCTTTTAAGAGCTTATCAGGCTTATTTGTTTTATGCTACTACACTCTCCTTTTATCTCCTCTTCTTCTGAATTAAGAACCTTCTTCTTTATACCTACCGGACAGATACACTTCATGTGCAGCCCTGAAGAATACCATACTTCAAGCTTGTGTTTTGGAAATAGCACATCACTGTCTGAGGCCTTCTAGAGAGTTTTTGTTCTGGCTTATTCCCTTTTCATAGCTGCCTTTCACAGTTCAAGTCTATGCAAAAAAGCCTGTCTTTACAGACATTCATCTAACGCTACAATGCTACTATTTACGAGCTAAGGAAGCCAAACTGTATCTAAACTAAGAAGTCTTCAAGTAAACCTAAATCAGCAAGATACTGAGCTCATGATTCTCGAAGCACAAGTCTTTCTTCCAAGTCTCCATTGATACAATTCACAAGCTATGTGAAAATATACTGAGTTTCAAGAGTATCATATTTCTGGAGATGCTGGTTTCTGAATAAAATGTAAGGCAGCCATTCCGTCCTCTTCTTGTGACGATGGATCTCTTTTCTGAAGACCAGGAATATTAACCTCAATGTCCTAACCTAATCCTGAAATGGATATTGCAGCTAATTTCTGACTATGTAAATATCCTATCCATTTTCAGTTTGATGGGTTTTTTGTTTGGTTTTTTTTTGTTGTTTTTTTTTTGCTTCCTGTCCTAAATTGTTATGTAGCCTTACTGCTCACTGTTAAACAGCTTCTGAGTTTCACCACCAAGGTGCTACATGTCAGGGGTGGATGAAGTGATCCTTTTATATCAATTAGCAATTACTGTAAAGTGCTTTGGGGTGAAATGCCACAAAGGATTAGAACTTCAAGAGAAGAATAAGCAGCAGGAGCACATGAACTCATAAATGGCATAGATCCTATTTTATGTAAATTGCCCTGGTAATAAAGAATGAGCAAAAGGTCAGATAAATACAGAAAATGACATATAAGCAGAGTAGTCTTAAATAGAATATTTTTTCCAGTTTTCTCAGGCACTAGCGCGTCTCTAGGCCAATAGCTCCCTCATCTGAGCATCTGTAATATTCAGTCATAAAATATTGGGTTTTATCACTCTGTGAGCTAATTTTATTCCAGACTAACACTGGGCGAGTTTGCAAAATCCATCACAAGAGGATCAAAATTTTCCCCAAATTTGATAACAAAACATTTAAAAAACACAAAATAAAACAAACATCCTTCCACTCCCCATAAAACCCACACATGCTCCACATGGTTCCAGGCAGATCACTATTCTTTGAACACTTTTACACAGGTTTAATGAACCGAGGCAGGAAGAAGACGATATCTAACTCAGAAAGGTTGGAACACATCAATAAAGTAACATAATCGTACATATTTGAGCAGCCTTGAAATTTGAGAGATTACAATACCATTCTAAAGAAAAATGATTTCTTCTTCATTCTTTTGTAATATAATGAACAATCTTACATCTGCTTTAAAAGATCTATTACAGTACCTTCTCCAAAACATGTAAGAATGAAAACAAAAAAAAAAATTGATAAATTTTTTCTACTACCAATACTTTGGATCTACATTTCATTAAATAGCAACAAAAAGCTGAAATTAGAAAAACTTCTGCTGTTCACACCTGAAATTTAAAAGCCATGGAAATTAAGTTTTATTTCCTTAAAACTTGACTGGGGGAGGGGGAGGCAAAGCTTAGCTAACAAGGGCAAAGCAAGTCACATTTCATTCTAAATTCTTATACTAGTTAGGCATTAAATATTCTAAATCAAAGYGATATAGTCTATATAATTAACAATATGGCTTTTTATAGCACCACCAGTTCATGTGCTGGATCTTTTAGTTTGTCTTTACTCTTATGCAACTTCTCATCTAAAACCATCTAATGATATATGGAGACCAAATTATACACAGTGCTTAGTGGAGCATTTAAGGTATTCCCCTAGCATGTAACAAAATACTTCATCAACAGCATGAAAAATACTTTCATTATATTCAATACTTAACTAATTCTTTATGAGAGGTAAGCACTACAGCAGTGGATAGCAAAAAAAAMCCCCAAACCTTAAAATACCTCAAACTCTGTAAAATAAACTAACTTTTCATTTCAGTGCAAAAATGATCCAATGCCATGTGTTTCATTTAGTGTGATCTTCAGACAGCATATCTATATGATTTCTACTCCATTAACCCATCTTACCGTGTTTCCAAATGTCTTGCAGTTCTGCTGGGTAAGCAAGAGTTCATTCATGTTGGTAAAAACGCTACCTTTAATACATTGGCTATTTTACTTGTTCAGTTATTTAATGTGCAGCTACTGTAGCTGAAAGAAAAAAACAGCATACAAAAAGAACTCAAAACCATTTCTCCTGTAGATTCAAGTTTACTCTTTTTAGATGGGCAGGGTTAAATAGATACTTTAAAAAAAATACAATGATCAAACCATTTTACAGATTTATTTTATAAGATCCTAGTATATGCTATTAAATTCAAAGTAACTATGCAACTGCAACATAGTCATGTAACGTCCTGTATGCATTTGAAATGGATAGGAATGAAAAAAGGGAGAGGCAAAATGACAAATGAGAAAGGAAAGAGCAAGCTCTGGCTAAAGCAGAAAACTGCAAGTCGGTAGATAAAAATGTCCCAACTCTGTCACAGAATGACTATATTGCCACAGTTAAGAAACTAATCATTCTATGCTTTTTCTTACCTATAAAACAGGTAATACTTCTTCCTGACCTCACAGAGATGTTATGATGCTTCATTTGTTAATATTTATAAAGCATTCCTGTCCACACGTGCCTTGCCTGCATAATTACACCAGTATGTTCTCATAATACTATCTGGAACCAACGAGTAGTCTAGATGGGGCAGTCATTGAACCAGAGGATACATGGAAGCTACAGACATTTCACACAGGCATTTAAACATTTTGTTCCTTTTAAACAGTACATGTCATTTCAAAAAAAAAATATATAGAAATGTTACAGAAAGCATTATTGCTACATTAGATACTGGAAAACACAGATAAGCACCTAGCTATCAAAACTGGAAGTTACACATGAAACACCCTGTCACCAAAACTGTCCCAACCTCTCTCTTCTGTAAACCTACTCAAAACTAAAAGCAACATACTTTCCTGGGAGAGAAACCCAGGAAAGCCCTTCTGACAGACAGCCTGTAGATAAGTTTCAATCATTCTGTGCCCTCTTTCACCACATATCCTTAGAGGTTGAAAGGCTCATGCATTTCATGAGATCTCCAACAGGAACAGCCAGCCAAATGTCAGAGTATGAATCACTTTGTTAAGAAGCAAGAGGTACCAAACGAAAGAAAATTAGTTTTAAAAAGGAAGCATTCATAATGTCTCTAGACTGCATTCGCTGCTCACTTACAGCTGAATCAAAAAGATTAGACATTTTTCAACATGTAAAGCTCACAGATCCTCAGAAGGGTTTTAACACATCATCAATATCAGACAGTTTCTCCCACACCTGCCTCTGTTGATCCCATTTTAAAACAAACCATTAAAAGTATATAAATTTGGTAATCTTCTACTTAGATTACACCTGAACCAGTAACCTATAATGTTTATTAAGTTATGAAGCCTTCAAACAGACTTCTGAGTATGAAAAAGCTTATTTAGCCTTAATTGCCTTTGCTCACTTCTACAATTTCTGCTTTTGATAAGAAGTGGAACTGCTGAAATACAAGAAGAAAGCAATGCTATCCAAAGCATCATGGCATTTCATTATAAAGTTAATTTATGATGTGGTTTTTAATAATTTCTACAACTCTGAATAATAGATACAACCTTTCAGTTGCTTATTTTTCATTAAATCTTGAGGAGCTTATTAGCTGCAGTCCACACTAACAGAACACCAGGAACAATCCAAGATCCTGACTGGTTCCCTAACCAGCTGATTAAGAGATTAGTGTAACATATGAGACACATGGTAAATCTGAACAAACTGACAGCCATACAAGATTCAGGAAATAACAAATTAAAGGAAATGAAGAAATAACACACCACTTTGCAGGAAATCAACATCAAAACACAACAATATTTTTTTTTACAGGAACTTGTCTCCATTATCTGAAGGGCAAAGAGACTCTTCAGTTTTCCCATCACAGTTAAATAACCAACCTTCTGAATACCAAAGAAGTAATCTGCCTCATATAACACATGGTTGCTATGGCAATTCTTCATTTACAATGAACAAAATAAAAAGTGAACAACCAGCACAGACTCTGTGTTAAGCAAACGGCATACCTGTAGACTTGATAATTGTGGTTACTATAACACATCAGGTAACAAAAAACAGCGCTTGGCACTTCTCAATCCTCGTAGATACAAATGCTCTTACCTCTATTCCCAGTCCCTCTGTTTAATCCTTTCAAATCATTCCTAATAACCTACCCCAGCTGTGCTCCCACTACTTGCACTATTTTGCAATACTAACGCAAGTGATGCACTGAGATTTGTCTTTCCAAGCAAACCTTGTCCTTCCTGTCACAGCACTGCAGGCCACCTCCTGCTCTATCAAATGCAGGCGAAAACCTAGCTTACTGGATCCCCAGATTGGCTTTGTTACTTCTTTGTACAGCGCCCTGCACAAAAGACCTACCATGCTGGAACAAAGTGTCTAGATTCTGCCCTTATGCAAAATAACAGTGTTTTTCATTATTACTGCACCTCATGCTGGGTGACAGAAATCACTTTAGGCTTGAAGAGGCAGTGCTGCTGGTGTGGGGTATTGCACACACAAGCTGAAGGTAAAGAATGATGAGAAGGTTATGGAGTAAAAAGAAATCCATCCTAAACTGAGAAAGCTGCTATACAGCTACTAGCAAACTTCTTTTTAGTAATATTTCTCAAGGGTATTCTGCCTTGTATATTCACATATACATATCTAAATTGATGTCTCCTTAGAAATATCCCCATTCATGACCAGGGACACTAATTCCTTGGCATTTCTGGAAGTAACATGATTTGGGTAGATTTCTGCGGTAGTAATCGTGTGGCATAAATGCTGGCTCATCAGTTTCCCACTTCTCCAGCCATGCCTGACACCTGTAGCCTAACACCCCAACTACATCACATTAGTGATTTATTCAGAGAAGAGTCACAGCACCGTGTAGGCTGGCAAGGGTAGGAGTACTACAAAGTGGGGTAGCTGAAGAGCGAAGCTCATTAAGAAGTCGGAATTGCAAATGAGCAAGGGGAACTGGGGATGTAGCAGGATTAGCAAAAGCAGTAAAACATGTCACAGAGCAGGAGCAGGAGAAAAAACAGGGCTGATACCTTCATTTTCATAAACTTAGGCTGTAAAGATTATTAAGGTTCATTTTTTAATCTAAGACACACAGGGAAAGTCCATGTAGCAGGAAGAAGTCAAACCCAAAATATCAACAGGAAGAGGAGGGAATTGTTTTACTTACAACAACATTTAAAACTAGTCTCATGATTTTGTTTAAATTTGCTTACAATTTTCAAAATTCAAGAATGGTAATAGTACCCCATTCACACACTATTCCCTTCCTCATGCCTGCCCAAGTCACGGGTATTTGAGCACAAAGAGCGGATTGCAGAGAACATCAGACCTACTACCCTGCGCAGAACTCTTCACCTAGGAACTATCAGGCTAAACAGCCTCCACTGACACTTGAACAACTATGCAGCATCAGATGATCCAGTAATCTGTCAGTAAATTTTGGTGACTCACCTAAACCCTGACACAATTTGCTTAAAACAGACCTCCAAAAGCTAGGTTCACAGTATACCACTGCTTTAATGTACGCTTTAATGTGTACACTGCTTTAATGTATACAGCTACAGCACAGAAAATCCTTCATTCCATTTCTTTCTCAGTAAAGTACGCTATGCCCTCGAGAACCAAGAACCACTTTGGATCAGTATAGAAGATATACTGTGAGGGCTTTGAGGGGTTTGTTTTACTATTAGCAGAGGCAATTGTTAATATTCTCCTTCAAATAAAAACCTAAAAACACATTCTTCCTTGGTTATGCAGGTAGGCCTTAACTTTGGCTAGTTATGCGGAGAAGATGTTTTACACATGCAAGAACCACACACAAGGAAGTTTGACAGTGCATACAATCCATAAAACCTTAAGCAAGCAGTAGTACGTGTTCAAAGTTATCAACTTACACGTCACCAACATTATTACTCAGTGTGCCTATCTCCTGAATGTGTTTAAATGAGCCCAAGCATACTAAATTAGACTGGATACTGCAAAGAAAATGTGTTCATCCTTTAAGTCAGTTCCCCCTCCCTTTTTTTTCCTATTTTTAAATAGTCTTCCATCCAGTCATCCTATAAATGCACATTCACAAAGGTGTTCTGGGGAGGATGATAGGTCACCTGATTAAGGTACCTTGGTTTATCATTCCAGCTTCGGTTTCACTTCTGCCACAGGCTGTGTAACCACCAAAAGCAACACACTGCACCTCTCCCTCCACCAGTCTTTCAACAAGAACGGGTCCTATTTAGTTAATGGGAGTACTGATACTAATTTAAACACATCCACAATTGTGTAAGTTATGCACCAGACACATAAGCCTGCATTAAAGAAATATAGACAATTTCTTCTATTCTCACAGTGCACATAACTCATCTATAGAGCTCTTTCTGCAATGAATTAAAACCTGGATCAGAGTCTATAAGCTACTGTATTAGACATTCTGTAAGTAGTTTTTGAAGCTTTTATATATACTAACTACAAAGAGGCAAAGTCCACAGTAAAACTGTCTGAAACACTTCTGGGCTCAAATGGGGAGCCAGGGAAAACAGGAGGAAGGAGTACATCCCCAAATACCTTCATCAAAATGAGACACTGTTCATAGTACATCAGGCAGATATTCAAAACATAACCTGTGTGTAGTTACTTCCCTGATCACGGCTTCAGGTCTATAAGCTTTACAAAAATCCCTAGGGTTTGCCTCATCTCTGTTTTTCTCCTGTCTTGATTGGAAAACAGTCAGCCACAACACTACTTGGTGCAGCAGAGAAGATGAGATGCCAAAAAGTGGTGATTCTACTCCTCTTTCACAAGAAAAGCAAAAGGAGTTAAATATCACCATGAAAAACAATATAACTAAGATGAAACAAATCTCTGCGCAAACACCACCTTTCTTCAGTTATTCTCGGTTCATTTTTTTGTCTTCCAAAAGTTAACAATTGAAGAAAAATTTAAAAGAGTTCCTGGAGAACTACTTAGTATGATGCATGGATTCCCTTGAAGAGGACCTACCACCTTAAAGTAATTCCCAAGGATTAGAAATTTAGGACAAAATGGTCCCTATTTATGCAGTCACAGTACTGCACACACTTCAACCATGTTAACAGTGCCTGGAAATGAAACACACTTGTGCAACTCCAAAATGGTTACAGAGGTGTGAGGAGAGGGGAGAACAGACAGAGGAACCCTTTTCAGTCTGCTCCAGTCCATTTCCCACAAATCATCTTGACAATGGTTTTCAATTACAGCATTTTAAAATTATTTAAACTGCATCTTAAGTCACATGCCTACATATAGAAATACAGAGCACTGAATTAATGTACACATGACATTCTTATAGTTTTGTGGGGGGGGGGTTATAAATAGAAGGAGTTTGGCCTTGAAAGCTATTTCCTTCTCTAGATGTTTTCCCCCAGGATTCCTGTTGTCAGCTATTCCACTTATGCTTTTTTTTCTCCTGTTTTCTAGTCTGGCAAAGTTGGAAGGCAGGGTAACAGTAAAAACATTAAAGATTCATTCCAACCTTTTTATACATTTTTTAAATCCAACCTTATTAAAAAAAAAAAAAAAAAAAGAACAAACACAACACTCCAGTTGATCCAGGGGAAAAGGCAGCGTAGGAGTTTAGTTTGTTTGGCAATGTGGGCACTTGAAGGTATAGGAAGGTATAGGCAGCACTGTGCAGGGACAATGTCCTCAATGGGGCTAATCAGCATGATGAGATTAGCGTACTAACATGACTGTTCTGCCCGAGGGATCCAAGCAGATTTCTTTTAAAGACAGCCAAACTACATCTGTGTGGCACTAAGCACAGCCCCGATCAAGATGACCTGCTTATTTTTGTTTGCTTGATCATTGTGTGACATTCAGACAACTGCTGTCAGACGTATATTCAGCTCTGCTTTTCTCTCAGTCTGACAAGACATTTTTCTATCCACTAGCAATTTGGGGGATGTCTACTACTTGCTATATAGATTTCTCATGTTCATAGATGATATTTTGTATCTCATATTTGGAAAAATTTTTTTAAACAAGAATTTATTCTTTCTTAAGAGTAACCCTCTTCCTGCCTCCTCAGATTCTAAAGCCAAGAATATTTGGAAATGTCAATTCATCATTTTTATAGTCAAAGACAAGAATACCCTGGACTGTTTTTTACCTATAAGTTTTGTATGTATATACCTAAACTGTGCCAACCTCAGAGACCAACATGGCAAAGTAAAGAGGAAAAAGTAGGTCTAGTCAGATCTATGCCTAGGTATTACAAAGCAGCCACTTTTTTTTTTTTTTTTGCTTTTATCAGCTATTCACAATTCTTAAGACATCTTTTATAAAAAAACAAAGATTTAATTTACACAATAAGTAATAAAAATAAAACATAACCTACGTGTAAAAGAATGTTAATATAAGAGAAGAATTAAGGTAACAGTTTAGAACTCAGGGACAAGAGAGACTAGTACAAAACGGGTAAATAAGTAATGGAGGAATCCCCACGAGAAGAGAAGAAGTGATGGAAAGACTGGCGGGGAAATGTCCAAGTGCTGAATTCTCTTTAAACTGAGAGATAATATAGATAAGGAGGAACTGAGGTCTCCCACAGCAATACTTATACATGTTACAAAATGTGTGGACTACCTTCTTCATTGCCTGCTATGACTGTTAAACTGTTGCTACATTTTATGCAGAGGGATTTTGATGATGGGCAAAGTAACTCTATCACATATCGTGCATGAATTACTCCCGTCAGACAGCCCTCTCCTCATTTATATCCTAAATTCTCCATTCTTCCATAATCCTGGAACTTTTTCAAAAAACTTCCACCTTACAAATCTATCAAAAAAAACCCAAATCATCAAAATAGTGCTTATATGCCTGTTATCATGAATCGTAGCTAAAATTTTGACTTATTATAGAATTACAAAATAATTTAGGTTGGAAGGGAGCTCAAGAGGTTACCTGGTCCAACCCACTGTGCAAAGCAGGGCAAATTTTGACATTAAATCAGGTTGCTCAGGGCCTTGTCCAGTTGAGTTTTGAGTATCTCTAAAGACAGAAATCTCACACATGCTGTCATCTTGTGTTCCAGTGAAAACCATTCCATCTTTTCAGGCATTCCATTGTGAGAAAGTAATTTCCAAAGTTCTTCAGGATCCTTCAGAATTTAATAAAACCCTATATAGTAAGAATAAAAGATTGTTAGATACATAACACACTATTTAGCTAAAAATGCTTTACAGATTTGGGAGATATATATATATGTGTATGTGTATACACAATCACACAGTAATAATATTAAAATTGTGAATAGACATAAATATCATTATCTATTATAGCTATTGTGTTACCCAGTTTTCAAAAGATTAAAATTAATCACATCAAGTAATTTTCAAGTTATAAGAAGTATCACACTGCTTGGTACAAGAGGGAGTACTAAATATCTGAAATATACTCTTCACTTTCTCAAATTTATTTTGTTTCACTACAGTGGTAAAGTTACTAAGTCTGAATCACAAATATATAAAATTATATGTATTAAAAATTCAATCATAAAGCTCCACCAAGTGGAAATTCTTAAAACTACACTAAGCTAATTCATGAACAAAAACTCTTATGTTGTAATTAAAACCAATACCCCTAATTCCAATTGTATGCACTGAATAGGAAAGCCGGCTGTCCATTCCCATAGTTCATCACTTCTACCAGTGTGTAGTAGTCTACTGATCAGGGAAAAAGTTTTGAAACCATAATTTAAAAATCACTAAATATTTAATTTTTCTTCTGTTTAGATCTGCCCTTTCAAAAACATTCTTTTCACTATATCCAGTGTAGACAAAAATGATCTGTAGATACTGATTTGCTGCTCAGAAAAGTAACCCTTCTGACTTACTGAAATTGCTATAGGTAACCTTAAGTGTTCCCTTTCTTAATAAGCAGCTTTGGTTATTTAAACAAATCAACAGGCACTACCATTTTAGGTAGCAAGAGATTCTAGAACAAATGTAGCTTATTAAATGGTTTGCTCTTTTTCACTATTGAAATATTCATTATCTGTGTAATTTTAACAACCTGATAAAAACTGTTAAAAGCATAACTGTGCTGCCCAGCAGGTAGTGCCATTTTAATGAAACTATAACTATCATAACTAAATAACCAACTCATGAAGTATTCATAATGTGCCTCAACTTCCTTCAAATGATTTGTTTTGATATGGAGACTAAAAAACATGCCACAACTATTCTGATCCAGTAAAAGGGTTTTTTAAGAATTAACAGCGAGATACTCTAAGCCAAAGTTTGCTCTCAGATCACCTGAACTTGACATTACAGTACAGAACAAGTAATTTTTACACATAAAATTCAGAGGAGTCTAAACTACTTTGGTATGTTTGACAGCAAAATGTCTCTCATGCTGTAGAATAGAAGCATAAACACATACCTCTCTTCTGAAGTGACGCTGTATGGCGCTGTCCCAACAAATCCTTGAAGACATTTGATGCATGTTAGAAGACTGTTGTTCCAACACAACATGGGTCACTGCCTGCATTCACATAACACTATAGAAAGTTATCAGCATGGTAACTCAACCCTATTTTATATAGCAAAGAATCCAAAATAAGAAGTATTTCTTACATATATATTATATTTTATAATATATATATTATATACTAGATATTATTTTTATATATAATAAATATATTGTGGCCTATAAAGTCCAAACACCATCAACCTGGCATGTCTGTATTAATGTTTATTTCAGATCACATACAGGCTTTTGAAGGGAATTTCAGCCATCACTCTCTCATACTATACTTGGGTTTGCAACACGGAGCAGTCTTGGAGCATACCAATGGGATTTTTTTCAGATGAAACTAAACCATAGACATCAGGTCCTCAGCACCAATTGTTCTACAATCTACAAGCGTATCTACAGATACGCTTCTACTGCACCACCTGATTTTCTAATATAAACATAGCCTTGGTTGTCTCAATTCTGCCATTCTTGATGCTTGTTTTTGCATTTCTTTGTATTTGGGGTTTTTTTCCCCTCTTCAGCTCTTGTGTTCCCACAATCATATACTCTGAGAGATTCTCAGCTTTCATTTGAAATAGCTGTTGAGAAACAGTTGCAAATTCTTTAAAAATATATTCTTTAGAAAAACTAAATCTGCCTTCCAAATTATCTGAGGCTTTGCTATTATTTAAGTACATGAAAAATAAAAATTTAGACACTGTATAGTTCAGATACTTGATAAAATGGAAACATCATGAAATCAAAAGAGTAAAAGATTTTAATAAGTTTTTGCTTTGTTTCGGAAAGCAGCAGAAGGAAGTATTACTATCTCATTGCAAAAAACAATTGCTTTCTACAATACCACCCACTAGGCAGCATGTGAAACGCTGACTAGCAGAAGGAAAGATGTTGAAATTTGCAGGATGGGACAGGCAGTTCTTTGAACTATTTATTTATTTATTTATAGAACAGTATTCTTAGAAAAAAATCCAGAAATGTTATATCATTATTTTAAAAGGTTAGTGGATGGCCCAGTAAACTACAGGCTAGTCAGACTAACATTAATTCAAGGCTAAATCATGGCAAGGCAATGTATGCAAAATGTAGAATTAAAGGACAGCAGCATAATGAACAATAAGCAATATAGTTTTGTGGAAATTAGATCTTAACAAATTTTGTTAATATATCACAAAACTGGCTGATACAGGTAACCGGGTTGACACAAGTCAGGTCCTATGATGAATGCGACTGCATGAAATTTTCTTTAAAATGTGACATTTGTATAGGGATGTTTGTCACATTTGTCACTATACAAAAATTAATGAGGTCCACCATAAAAAGACTGAAAACCAGTGAAGAGGTGTCACAAAAATTATTGTAAAAATGGAATCAATTAACAGCGATGTTTTTAGTGGTCTTAAAGAGACCTGGCTTTGGGCTGATGCTGCTACCTTTATCAATGACTGGAAAGAAAACGGGTAAATAAAGAACTACTGGCAGCAAACTCTGCGTAACAGAAACTGGTGAACTGGGCAACATCAGTTCTCAAGGTCAGCTAATCTCACGTGAATTCTAATGTAACTAAAAACAAGGTCATGCCTAAGAACAAAAGATGCAGATCACACTTTCAAGATGGCAACATCACCCCCATCTGAAAAAGCAGGGATAATTTTAAAAAAATTAGGTAATGATCAGTAAACAACAGAAAATAAGTTCCTAGAACAAAACCTTGTTTTATATAAATAGCAAGAATATTAAGGAGATATGGTGATGAGAGTAAATCAATGCAAAGTACTGAAACTACACCTTGAACAGTGCTGTACTAACAGCTTATTCTAATTTTCAAAAATAAAAAGTCCAGAAGAAGTTCACAGTGAATTAGCCACTGTGGGAAACATGACTTCTGCCCATAAGCCTGAAAAGGCTTATCAATGTGCTTATTCAGCAGACCATGAGGAACTGAATTCTTCAGAGGCTACCAGATACTTGTATAGGGAAGGAACTTCTAATAAGCAATGGTTATTTAATCCAGAAACAGAAGGCTACATCAGATGCACTGGCTGAAAGCCGAAGCTAGAAAAACTCAGACTAAAAGAGAAAAATAATTTAATAGTGATGGTGATTAATTATTGGAACAATATACCCAGCATTCTCCATCACTTGAAATATTTCTGTCAGATTTTTTTCTTCCAAACAGAGCTGCTATAGCTCAAACAGAAATTAGAGGCTCCATGATTTATTGTCCGAAAATGCTTGTTCCAAGTGACACAGGTCAAGCCATCTGAACAAAAGGGTCCCACTGGTATTTAAGAATTCAAGCACCTATGACAGCACCTTAGCTAAAAATTGAATTTCTCACTATTTAAACATACCTTTGCACTGAAAGCATTAGTAATACAGCACCTCAGATACATTTCACTAGGCTGATAATTGAAATGCCAGTGAAAATGTGGTTCATTTATGCCCACTGATGCACTCAAAATAATCTGCAAAAAGCAAAAGCATCAGGCTGAGTGATCGGAATAATGGCTGTGCATCTGTAGTGTTCGTATAGGTTTCTGCTATTCCTTTCACTCATCTGAATCAATCTGCATCATTTCTGCTTACCTGCAAGGAATATTTTTCAAACATTATATCCTGTTCTATGGGAACATCCTCTCTTCAATTTGTTTCATGGGAATTCAGTGCTGTGATCATGAGTTAGCACTACAAACAAACAATAGCCTTTAAAGAAATTGCAGATGTTACATTTGAAATAAAAATTCTTAGTGAAGTGAAAGGTTTTAAAGCAAGCCTTTGTGACTGCCTGCACTTGGTTTCAGCCTAATAAAAGTAACTTCTGACCATTAACAGTTCATGCAGTTTACTTGTGCCAGCAAATGAAAAACCACTGACTACATGGAGTCTTAGTAGTTGGCTGCATTTCAGCAATACTCCTTGAGATGCTATCAAAAGCACCGAAGTGAAACACTGATGAAAGCCAAGCTGTTATCACAAAATATACTGTTACTTGCAGTAACGGTTGTTTTGAAGGCAATATAACTTCTGTGGACTTCCTCAACTGCATTAATGTGCATAAGCCTCCTGTAATAAATAAATCACTGTTCTTTTCCAGTACTTAAAACACCTAATTCCAGAATTCTCAATTTATCCAGTTCTCAGTTGTGTTTTTGTCTTGAATTGTTTATTCTACAGCTATCAAGAGGACCTGTAGTTGCTGGCCACATGGTACCAGATTACCATTATCTTCTCTTTAACAGCATTAAATGAAGCAAAAAATAAGTTAAATATTCTTTTTCCATGTAATCAGTCATAGTAACTGCTATAAAAAGTTATGTGATGATCTCATCATATGCACCATATCCTCCTTCCTTTATCCTCTCAAACTGTCATTTACACTATGTTTATCCAGCTGTTCAGGAACATCAGAAGCATTTCAGGTAAGCAAGGTTGTGGGTTGGACTCAAATTCCACAGCAGCTGTTTTGTTGTTTCATGTAAATTCACAGGCGATTTTTCTAATCAGACAGAATGAAGGGCAATGCCCAGTTTATTATTACTGTGCTCAAACACTGCAAAAGGCATTGTCAATAGCTTTGCCAACCCCCTGTGGTTTTTTCATTGGCAGAGTTAGCAAATGGCTAAGCATGACCAAACCCTGAGCGCCGAGACATGCTGAGCACTTATTAGACATTCATGAATCAAAAAAACAAAACAAAACAAAACAAAAAAACAGAACCAAACGCTGTTACAATTTCATACAAAGAAAGACTCTGAAAGATCAGTCCTGTAGCAATAAAGGTGGTATCTCACCAACTCACCTTTTTTTCATTTAAGTCAGCTCACACTGAATGCAGCTACACCAGAAAATACTGATCTTATTTTTCCTATCCAACTACATAGTGTTTGGATATTTTACAATAAAGTTCTTAATTTTTAAGAAATGTGCAACATCAAAAAATCATGCTTAAAATCTAACCAAACTTTCCTCAGAAGGCCTATTTTGCAGAGCTATTGTAAACAACAAAGCCACTGTGTCCATGAAAGAACAGAAATGACTTTTAAGCATGCTTAAGTTGCACCTACTGAGCTGTGTTTAAACTTAGTAGCAGACTAGATTCCTGGTTCTGTGTCGCTCTCCTCCCAGACAGCTAATCCTGGCTCCTCCGACCTACCCAATTGCCCCATTCTTCGCTGGTGTCTCTGTGCAGAGTGACCCCCTTGCCCTGGCAATTGTCTCCAAGTGTTTACAAGAGTGCAAAACTACTTGATTCTCTGCCACGGACCTTGAGGAGACAGGGACAGGCAACAGTTTCTTAATGCATTTCACTACATTCTTCATTAGACAAGGAAGTAATTCCACGGTTTAAAAATCCAGTAATGTATTTCTGTATATCTTTCACTTCCTCTTCCACTATCTCCTATACAGGCTCTCTCTTTAATAATAAATCTGTCACTAAAGGAAGAAACATAGCATATGAAGCAGAGATTCCTGAACTCACCTCACACAACAGAGGCAATATTTCAGGAAGAACTGAACAGAAGTTTGCTTTTGTCAAGTTTATGTGGCACGGCAAATAAATTCTTTTATGCCAACTACCAGTAAAGGTTACAATTTTAGCTTATGGACACAGATCCCAGAAGACAAAAGCAAGAGACAACAGCAAATGGAAATATTCTTCAGGGGAGCAACCTAGCAAATAAATTCTTACTTCAGGCATGAAACTGTCCCTTCAAACGCAGATTTTTGAAAGCTTTGTTTCTCCCACTTTGGATGTTAATCTTACCCAAGTTACTTCCGATTTAATTTGATGAAAACATGAACTGAGCACGAGAAGTGAAACAGGCTAGCACTTCTCTACGTCCCATTAAGTGGATTTTAGGTATGTTGCAGTTCAAAAACATTCTAAGGAAAAAAATCCTGCTGTTTCTACATGCAAACATACACCAAAGAGTATGTTTAAGGAGCTGTGTACTCTTTACATATGAGATGTTAATGGCATATTGCATACAGCTATACAGCATGCAAGTCATCTAGCACCTAACACTACAGACATTTGGCTGTACATGAAACAAATTACTCAGGTTTTCTTTATCTGTAAAGTTGAAACCAGTTCATATAACAGATTCTCTGCAATAGAAAAAGCTGCATCATATGAGCACTCTTGGTTCAAATGAGAAGAGGCTGCCAGTAAGTGTTCTTCAGGAGCAATCTTGGCTTCTAAATATCACCTCTGCAAGAACACAATGAACCTGCTGTTCATCTGGACAGCAGTTTCTTTGCATTTTCAAGCAACACGTCTCTGCTGTTTTATATTCAAAAGTCAACATTATGCGTTGTAAAAAGCAGATAAAGTTGATCAGTCTATCTTAAAGAGAAACACTGTATAAACACACTACAGGATTGAATACAACTTCTTTAATAACACCTACTTTAGTCTGAGTACACATATTTAGGGCTGTCTTGTAAAACTCAGTGCAATTTCTCAAAGACTGGCTTTATTTGATTTAAATACAAGTTGAATCAAGCTCTCAAGTGTTTCTTTTATAATGCTAATATGACCGGAAATTTTAGCTGGAACAGCTACTAAAATTTCTCTTACCTCTATAGAGTTGTACACCATATGCCAGCACAGTTTCATTTCACTGTTCATTTTTTTCTTAAATGCCAATCAATGGCATTCAGATTCCAAACTGACCTTTTTCTTTACACTAATAGCTTTTCTTATCAGCAGCAAAATCGCTACATCTTCCACACAGCTGATCTGTCACTGTGTTTGGAATAATCCTTTACCCTAACATTTGGTGCTGACTATTAATAAATTAAGAACTAACAGCAAAATAATTACCCTTTCACCTAGGAAAATACTGGTGGCCACCACAGAACGTTCCCTCAGTGACACACTGTTTTGCCCTGCATAATTGATGCAAATGCGTAACAGGATACTGTTATGCTCTTTTCACTAGCTGTCACTTTCACACACATACTATTTGTCTCCATACTACGGCAGATGCAATAGTCTACTGCAGGGTTTTTTTGTTTGTTTTTTTTAAAACAACTCTACTTTTAATGTCAAATGATTTATTTATTGTGATGAGAAAGATAAACCTTTTTTCAAAAGGCTACAGATACTGGTAGTGTTTGGGGCAGGGAGTTGTAAAGTTATCTAACATTTCACTTTCAGATAAAATTAAACTTTTCAACAAAAGCCAAAATATTTATTTCCAGCTTGTAAGTATAATGTATACCACCCAAAATCAGCAAATCTTTCTCATCTATCAGCAGTAAATGCATAATGAATTGTGGTGCATAGAAAAATTCAGCATTTCACCCTACATAAGCATATAATTCATAGAATACTGCAGATGAAGGAGCAGAGATGTCTTTTCTTCACTATCAATAAATTAAACTCAAACTTTGTTTTATACATCTGCCAGCACAGTGGTGAACTGAGGTGTTGCAGGCGCCATTGTGATGGACTAAGGCAATGCTAAGGTCTGTTGCTTTACCTCATCAATCTGGAACCCAAATGGAGCTTTCCCTGAAGGTTGCCTCCAAACACATTCCTGAGGAGCACTGACTGGTGACCAGAGTGGCTGGCTGGAAAAAAAACAAGTTGTGCAGCATATTAGCAGTGTTAGTAGCTCTTAACCAAGACACGCTACCTTTTTAAGAAAGCCTTTTCACCAGTAATAAGCAACGTGCTAACTTTTCCTCGCAGCAGATAAAATATTCTGAGAGCAAGGCTGGGGAATTTTTTTTAATTAACAGTGTAGTCTTTTCACACTGTAAAATTTTCACATAGTTCATATATTAATCAAAGCGAAGAATCAGATTATACATAGGATAAAACCACCGAAGTCACTTGCTAGCTTCCTTAGCATATGCAGTGTTATTAACAGAAAGTGCTGTGAAAGGATACTCCTTCCACAACGCTTAAGGCACTGGATGGAGCTAGCAGACGGGTTTTATTCTCAGCCTATTCAATGACACTAGAGAGTACCTTTCTGCTTTACCATCTTTTTCTACAGCCTGGAAATGGTAACATTTGCTTTTTTGCAAATCTCTAGATTTCTGGTAGGAGAAAGTAAGACTTTGCAATAAAGAGGACACTATAAACATCACTATAAGGAATTTTTCCCCAGTGAAAAGATTTAGCTGAATTCTATCTATAACAGAGGCTAATAACAACAAACATTATTTACAAAGGATAAATTCAACTACATAAACTGTCACTGAATTACCTAATTGGCATTTTCTGTCTCCCAAATGCACTCCAGATTAAGAATGTATTCACAATGGCCCTTAAGTCTTTAAACTATTTATAACTCTCCTAAACATTGAAATAATGTATTTACATCAGGATTAATCATCACTATAATTTAATTAGCATTTGACAAGAATTGATTTGGCAGAACTTTTTCCCTTAAAATAGGAAATGGCCATAAACCGGGGAATGGCCATAAACTAAACACACTGGTTTTTCTCTCCATCTGCTTCTGGTAAGGTGCATTCTTCAACTGTTAATTCAGTCAAGATCTTCTCAACTTCATTTATCCAGTTAATTAGAGTCAGATGCTGACAACATCAAGATTATAAATCAAATCTGGGTATGCAGGCAAAAAGAAAACTGCTGCTAACACCAGTGTGCATGTTTTGATTTCTTACAGACCTATAAATGAAAGAAGTGGATAAATTAATAACACTCTGGGAACAGAATTACGATTAGATCCAGTAAGGATGTGCCAAAAGCTACATACTAAAGCACTAACCTTGCAAACACTTGGACCCAAAAGCAGAGTCTAGAACCTTGCCCTTCTGCCAAGCTGCAGAGGAAACTGAAGTCGGATCTCCCACTTTTAGGACACCAGCTCTAGCAAGTAGGATTGATATAAACAGTTATTTCCATCTCCTTCAGTTATGTTTCAGAAGACAGTGGTAGCAACCTCTGCATTTTGTGAAGAGCCCAATCATCCAACCACTCAGCAGATCTCTCAGAGCATGCCTGTCAGATCTGCCACCTCAGCCTCCTGAGGAGGGCGAGCACCCAGCTTCTGGATCCAGTCAGCCCGCAATGCCTCAGTCTCCTCTAAACTGGGGCAGTTTGGGGCATGCAGAGACATGCAATTCTAACATCGGCAGAACTGGAAAAATCAAAAGGAGTATTTAGTCTAGGCATAATGGGATAAAGCAGCTGCTGTGCTGGGGTTTTCAAGATCACAATTTTGTTTTTTAGAACATGGAGTCTACCTAGTTCTAACCCTGCATTTAAACATTCTTGGAGGGGGGGAAAGGAGATGTATCTGATCCCAGCTGACCTCCTTTTTGTGTATTATTTCTACTTACTGTAAGTGATCATGTCTGTGTCACCAAAAAAAAAAAAAAACATAACTAATACTGGTTCAGAAATGACAGAAGTAAAATATCTTATTAGTGCAACTCCTGTACTTGCTTGCCAAGAACCCTGAACGGATAAAGAACACACCAAAATACTGAGAAAGCCTCAAATCCGAAAGAAAATAATGTTGTAGTAAATAATTTTCTTCCTACAAAACAAAAAAGCAAACAAACCAACCCTTAATTCCAAAGCATAGAACAGGTTATCTCAGAGCGTAAAGATTAATAGGTCCCTTGGGGTCTCCACTGAAAACATAGGGCAATGTTGAATATCTGTTCTAAAATGATCTATATACACAAAGCATACATGCTGTTTAAGGATATATAGACTCTTGGGTCACTTCATCCAGTCTCATGCTACCAAAGTGTTTTCCCACACCTTCAATAATATTTTAGAAGAAAGACTGCATTTCTTTTCACTCCCCTTTAGAAATAGTCATTTATATTCAAATTAACTGACCAGCTACAATCCATAAGCAATCCAAAGAGAGTTTCAGTAAATAGTGATTCTCTCTTTTTTTTTTTTAGGTAGCAAGGAGCTGGTTTTGGTTGCTCCTAATCTTTGACAAAAATTCCTGTGCCCATATTCTTCTGTAATACAGAAGGGTCATTCCTCAACTAGCATTCTCTGTGTATCCTTTCTCAAGGTCTCTGCATATATGAGGCAACTTGCTTAACAACCGAAAGAAGCTGAAACATGGCAACATTTTAGAAAATCAAGTATTACTGAGTATTCTCATCATGTTACCAGCCCTGCAAATCATTTAAGCACAAGTCTCACTGATCTCAATTTCCAAAAATCTAAATGTAAGAATTAGCACATACAGTGCAGTTCTTACAGTTCTTACAACTTTGCCATACTTCAAGTTGCACGATATTGCCTTGACAATCTTAAGTTACCGTGTCAGTGATTTTCATTTTATTGACTAGCTGACAGCACTTTCATCAGCAGCACAGAACCTGAATGCAGTTCTGAGCCCCAACAGCAACTTTGTCTTTTGAGAAACAAACCCAGAAGCCTTGGATATTCACCCAGCTACAGAGCAATTCTAGCTGCTCCAGCTTACCAGATCAGAAGGATCACGGCAAAGGGTTACATGCAAGGGTTATCTACATGTGGGTAACCGAATGAGACTGCGTAGAATATTTGAAGAGAATAAGCTGATCCAAAGCTAACATGCCTCAAAACAGCCAAAAAAGCACAAAGCAGATTTATTCAGGAAATTACAGCTTCTCTGAAGAGCCCTAGTTCCCCATTCATACCATGCAGCACTCCTATCCCATCTTTCTCACGATTCCTGCCGACAGCGTTTCACTGCCTTTCCTTAAAGAAGCTTTAACAGTCTTAGGCAGAAATGTCTTGGCAGTAATAATGAAAAACCTCACCATTCATTCTGGCAAGTACCATTGCCATCTGTTGTTCAGGTGCAGGTCTTAAATAGCCCAAGCAAGAGAATGAAAACAGCAGCCGAGGTGAGGAACGAATTCAAGAGAAGGGCAAGCCAGCACAATTGCCCTGGGAGGCGATCATGCTGGATCCGGCACACTTGCATCACCACAAGGGCCAGTCCTCCAAGGGGAAAAAACCTTGCATTATAGATAAGCCCATGGCTTCACAGAAAATACTTGGAAGAAAATAGCTTTGGACACACTGGACAGAAACATCCAGACCGATGTGAACGAGGCTTCTTCTCTTGAAAACTTGTCCCTGATGATTGTAGGAGGCGGGTGTCCTCCCACACTGTGGGCTAGTGGGGATGTCCTGAGCTCTTGAATGAGATACAGTTTATGCACAGGTTATGCATAAATAGGTACAATTATAAATATAAATTGGGGCCTGTAATCAGCTGGCTCTCCAAATCAATATGCCATGAAACAACAATATAAACTGGTGATATAAACTCATGGCCCACATTAGTCCTTAGCACACTGCTTAATCTCATTCCATGGGTTAAGCACAACACTGAAACAAAACCCTACATTTAATCCATGTGTCCAAAATCTTACTGTTGCAGTCTCTGGTAGGAAATTAATGCCTCAAACAAGCTTTTCTTTCAGTTACAAAAGCAGAGACCACCAATGACTTATCCACAGTCCCTAGCATTAAACTACAAAAACAGTCATTATAGTGGATGTTCCAGTTTCTTCAATCCACAGATATTAGAATTTTCTCCTTTGAATTCTACCGCTGACCTTGAGTTATTGATTGTGTTTTATTTTGTTTTTGCTACAGCGTGTGTGATGTATATCATCTGCAAGGACGTGGTCTGCACAGTATTCTACTAAACAGTGGTTTTCTCAGAGATGGGCTCTCAGTTTAATCAACCACAGCAAAGGTGTCCCACAATTTAAGAAAATACATATTAAGTTAACCATTAGTTTTGTTTTGACTTGGCTACAAATGTTGCACCTCCCAAGATCAGGGAAAGAAGTAACCATATTAAAAACTCTTATCTCTTTGATGCAGCTACTCCATTTATCTTGGGTATCTTTAGTCAAGTGAATTAGCAGATTTCCTTTGTTTTGGTTTCCATTTTTATTCTTGAATATGGATTTTTACACCTTGAGCCATCAGTTATACTCCAAATGGGAAAGTGTATTCATGTAAACACTGCTCAAATATACCCGTTATCAGTCTGGATACGGTTTCTGAACCTCTCCAGCATATATATTTTAGTTTTTATAACAGCATCTGAGAGTTTTGTATGTTGACTTCACAAGCCTCACTCCTCCTTAAATTAAAAATCTTAAAAACTTATCCCCCATAGTATTTAAGAATCCACTCAGACTTCAAGATTTATCTGTTCTTTATATAATCTATATCTCAATTTTTACTAGTGTACCAATCTAAACTATTAAACAAGATTCATTCCAAGCCAGAAAATGATCTCATTTCATATGCACATTCTCTATTGGGGTCCAAGTCCCTACAAGACAAGTACACAATACAATTTCCTGCAAAAGAAAACCTCTGAAATTAGTCAGACTGACAAGAAACTTAGATTAGACTTGGCAAAAGGTTCACAAAGATTTAGCCACATTGACCGTTCCCAATTTCTAATGACATCCAAAACCGTGCTTGAGTTATTCCAGTCTTGCAAATCACAATCCCAAGGAAGCAAATCCCTTTTTCATTCCTACCCACAGCAAGGAAAATGGTCTGATCTAAAATAACATCTCAGTAAGGACTAGTTTATAAGACTTGCATATCAAATGCGACTGTTATCTAGACATTCAGCAGTGTTGCAAGAGACGAAGAGTCAACACATTAAACCACTGTAAATGATAATTCATACAGAAATCACAAGTGAAAGAAACTTCAGGTTGGCAAAACATATCAATATTGTTTTTAAAATGATGATACTTCATGAAAACTAAAATATTATCCATGTGAAAGAAGAGGTCAACTTAATACATGATTTATGTATATTGCAATCCTCTACAGGAAATAAACCTAGAAACCATGGAAGGAGTTACACAGTAACAAAAATCAATTTAAAGTTAGTATTTAAACATGTATGGAAACAATCCATATGTAAGTGTATTCCACTGCAGTTGTGACTAAACTAAGCTATAATTAGAATATATTCTGAAAAATCTAAAAAAAAAATCTAATTACAGTTATTATGTCGCCGATTTTAGTCTAATGGAGATAAGTTAAAAATACGTAGAGCCCTGCTGTACCCTTAGAACAAGCTGAACTCATAATTCATTGCATTTTGTTTTTGTATCTGTCTTTGTGAAATTACAAGACAATAAGGATTTAGTTAGCAGAATGTCTTTATATCATCAAATGATTTCACTGGCCAAGGAAGAAGCATAGTAAATCACATTCTAAAAAACTGATAAAACATTATCAGGAAGGTTCATAAAACTTCTATTACTATATGTTCCTTTTTTGGAGCAGGGAGTTGACCCAACTATGATTTTGCAAATATTTACTCTTTTCATTTATTATTTCTTTCTATTCTTCTGCCTTCTCATGCTTTGCCTTCTTTTCCTTTAAAAGGAAAATTTAAAATGAAAGTGATCTAACTTGTACTGGCCAGAACAGGAAAGAAGATAAATGATCAAATTCTGGAATCTCAGAATGCAGCATTTACGTAGCTTGAGAATCCTTCACAGATCTGAAACAGAGTAGTTGTCATATATCAGCTCCTACCAACTTAATTTCAGTAGGTCTTGTTTTAGCATTCAGACCATTTTCTAATTCTGTGGCTGGTTTTCCAAATGAACACAAGAGGGCACAGCTCTGTGCAGTCTTAGACTATGTATTTGTATTCAGAATATGCCAAATTCAAATCACTTCTTCCTACTTGTAAAGTATTCCCCTGCAGAAAGTTTGCATACCAAGAYAAGGCAAAACAACAGATAAGGAATCTTAAGTACATATAATTTCAGGTACTTCTAAGTCACTATAGGAAAATTAAAATGCCATGAGTGAAATACTTGAAGATTATCATGTGATAAAGGTAAATCAGGCCTCGAAAAGAAATGTGCAACACACATAACTTGAACTATCTGTTTCAGGAAATCAGACACTGATCCAACAAACATGTAAAGATCCTGAATATACTGTATCCTGGTAAAGGAAACATGGAATAACTCAAGAAAAAGATCATGCTGATGATAGGGGAAAAAAAATGCTTCCCTCTATTATTCTTAATCCTTTGAGGCCAAGCTTATCAGTCTATTATTAACACAATGCTAAAAAAAGGAGGGGGGGCAGAGTTAGGAAGACTTACTAATTTCTGTGCTCTTCAATAACAAATCACATATTCCACTTAAATATATTATTTTGTGCTCTAAGATAATATAAAGCATTTTTTAGTTCTAAGATATATGCAATTGTCAATGACAGAAAGGAAAAGAAGAAGGGAAAGAAGGGAAAGAAGGGAAAGAAGGGAAAGAAGGGAAAGAAGGGAAAGAAGGGAAAGAAGGGAAAGAAGGGAAAGAAGGGAAAGAAGGGAAAGAAGGGAAAGAAGGGAAAGAAAAGGAGAAAAGCTGAGTAGTGCCAGTAAGCAGTACACAAAGGGGCTGGTAAGAAATACTGTAAGAGCTCACTCTGTAAACTCTGCTGCTGCATTTTGGCATTATTGTCAATGACACATCAGACAGCATTGCTCAGATCGTGACAGGTTTTAAACACAGTAACGCTCTGCATCAAATGCAACGTGTCTGAAACTCCACCTTGGCCCCAGAGTCAGAAGGCGGTGAGACTCTTCTTCCCAGACCAGCACCCTGCCCTGCACAGCAGATGCCTGTGTCGTCTGGCTGGATAGTGACGACTGGCTCGCTTTTCTTTGAAAGTAAGCCCCGTGAAAACAAGTAAACATGCTTTATCTAACAGCAATCAGAGTGCCCAAAAAGCAAGAAACTTGAGAGTACAACCTCCTCAGCTGGAAGAAATTCAAAACATCTCTCACCTTCCATAAACCTGCTCTAGCCACGAGGCTGCAGACCGCGCTGCTGCAGAGGCATCTGCCACGTCTCCTGCGAAACCCACACCATGGAGCAGACACCCGTGCAGGCTCTGGTTACCAACGACCGGGAACCAGTTCCTAGCTTACAGGCATCTTCTGCCTGGCCTGCACTTACACCAGGATAAATCAAGAGTAATTACAATAAATTAAAGGGTGAAAAGAAAGCAAAGCCTTTTATTTTAAATAAAGCAGCATGAACAAAAGTGTCCATGCAGTTTGTGACATGATTGTCCCTAGTCATTAACTGTCAACACAAATAAAGCCTCAGCTATAAAATTTGCTTGTCTTTTATAGTAGGGTCTGTAAATTCACAACTATTTAAAGCAAAAAATAACATTTCCTCCTCCTTTCTTAGTATTATTTACTTCAGGCAAGTGGACTATATCTGTTTGTCCTCAGTGTTAAGACTTAACTGAAAAATAAAATGGTTTTCCAGCTTTAGTAAAAATGATAAAAAAACAGTTCTAGTATGTCCAGAGTTGAGCGCAAAAGGAAAGCAAGTTGAGGAAAAGAGAGCCGAATAAAGAGAGGAGGGAAGAGGCACATCATCACGACAAAAGAATATACTGCTTCTTCTGATTAAGTTATCAACAGTAGTATATAATTTTAAGCAAAATGATCCTAAAGATCAAAACCATTTTCCAAGAATTACAGCTCAACAAAGTATGAGACACACCTAAATATCCACATTTACCTACTTCGATAACATGATAAAAAATCTGCCATAAAAGCAAGAATTCATTTTTCTTTTCAGAAGTAACCATTTCAAAGTAGTAACAGGCTTTAAAAGAAAGCAAAGGTCACACCAGTCTGCATTAGTTTCTCTCTCCATTTCTGAAATGCTATATGTTATCACGTACATGTTTGTTTTTATCTGTCAGTTTGGTTTATTGTTAGGGAAGTGTAGTATCAGCTGTCTCTTCCCTGCCATCAAAGCTACTTCGTTAAAGTTAATAGTGTTTGACTTCCAGAGGATCTTTTACCAAGGTAACACAAAAAACTTCTGCTCGTCATTATTTTTCCAGCAGTAAAGACACCAAATGGATGCAGTAACCCTCTTTATCTTAAAAAAAAAAAAAGAAAAAAGAAAAAAAATCCATTGCATTAATCCATTGAAAGCATTTAAGAATTCTACTTGTCATTTACTAAATTATTTTAACTGTGGGCAACCATGCACTGAAYGTTGACAGCACGCCATCAGATGGCAGACCAGATTACATTAATGAAAATCTAGTTTGGTTTGTGCAAGACTGCTGTACATACGTTCTTATCCACCTGTGTTAAACTGTACTGCCTTCTGTTTAACATTATCCCATTGTAACTACTCGTGCTAACTGACATGAAACATGCAGCAATGCCCTGTCTCCAGCCCGTATGAACGCATTCTAACAGCCCGAACTGAAGAACAGTCAAAGAGTATAACAACACTGATTTCATTAATAATTTCTGCCTGGTTTTAACTTACCTAATTATTAACTGAGAAGTGTTTGGCAAGCCATATAATTCCCCCCCCCCCAAAAAAAAATGCTTCTTCTATATTTCCAAAACATTTCCTTCCCACATTTACATTTCTACATTTCCTTTTTATGACAGTGTCACTGAGTTTAGCCTCTTTGTATTTACATCTTTCCTTATCTCTATTTTCCACCAGATGCTAAAAGTACATCTGATTTTGGAAATGAGGGTTTTTCCATATAAATGACATTGTTTCTGAAAAAAAGCAATACATTTTATTATTCTTAATCAGAAAACACCAATTCTGTAAATGTCTATTAAATTTGTAAAACAAATATGCATTTACAACAGAATTGCAAGAACATAACCAAACATCATCAAAATTGATGCTGAAAAGTGTTTCTATTAAAAGCTGCTTACATAAATAAAATGCTGACTGATTCTAAAAAAAACATTAATTTTCATAGAACCGCTTAGGATCTGAGCATAGATGCTTTAGTACAACACACACACATACTATTAACTAGTAAAAATATAAAGATGTAACAGAATCATTATGAACTTGTTCCTGCATAATGTAAGTTCTCTTAAATAATTAAATGTTTGATATTTAAAAAGATCCATTCAATTTAAGACACATTAGAATGGTTAATATAGTCACAAACAGAAAATGTTAAACCTGTTTATCAGACTAACTGTAAGAGGGCCCAAGTTGGTATCAACTTTTGTTCTGACAGATATGCATTATAAAAAGCTTGTGCACCTCAATAACCTGTAGTAAAAGAAAAAAAGAAGTATTTTATGCATTATTAAGAAACATCCAATCTCCTAAAATACATTATAAGAAAAGAATATCTGTTAAAAAGAGAGGGGAGGTATCTAATGCTTACAACATGGGAAAGCTAACAGAATTACACAAGTAAAATTAGTGTTTTATAATAGATAATTCCCTCCCCTTTAAATGTGAGGAAGAATTYTTGTCAGACATTTTTTATCTGAATAATCTCAGTAGCATCTTTTCAACATGTATGAATGTATCAAGAACATTCATGATATCTAAGAACACATATGGTCATTTAACTGCTAAGATAAGTGCATCCTCAGGGGATTTTATTATATTTTTTAAAATAATGCCTTTTCAAAAGAACTGTTCTTATATATATATATATATTCTGTGTGAGTTTGTGTATATGTATACACATACATGTATGTATAATATATATGCACATCCCCCTATTAGGATTAAGAATGTTATACACACATACACACACACACACACATATATATATATAATTATTTTCTGTATCAGGAGATCACGTCAATTCAAGTGTACAAAATCAAAGTGCTGTAAACAACGTTTAATTATGTAAAATTTAAGGTATCATTACTTAATTATCCCTTTCATGTGAAACTAGTGGCAACAACAAGGTTTAAAATAAACCACCTAAGTATACTGCATGAATCAACTACTACGACTTCAGAAAGGTACAAAAGAAACACTTCTAGACTAAGCCTACAAACATGAAGGTGTGTGAACAAAACCCTTAGGAGTCAGCACAAGGGGGAGCAGTTGGGTAACACTAACAACGCTTCTGACCCAACTTCTCAAGGTTTATCATGCAGTTTTACAGCACCGGCTTAGAGCCTGCCTTAGCCGACTGCACAAACAGCTGCTTCTGAGAAATCCTCCTGCATACCCTCAAACAAGCATCTACTAAAATACGAGAGCTCACTTCATCAAAACCACCCCACTCTATGTACAACCAAAACACAGCGTTGGCAATTTCAGTGTGCTGCCTGATGCAATGTTTGTAGCGGTTTTCTAAAGAGCAAGAAGAGTAAATATATTGACAATCTGTTTGTGAGGTGGCAGGARCTTTTCTGCAATCACTTAATTTTGGTAATAAAGAAACATTGCAAATCTGAAGTGAATTACAAAACAACAGAGAGTATCATCTAAATCTGTATGTGCTGCTGCATTTAAATTTTTTAGTTTCAGTTCTGTTAAACAGAAAATGCTAAATATCAGCTTTTCCTCCTTCCTGAGGGAACAAGTAAATTGCAATGCACATTTAAACATACTGAAAGAAATTTTAAGTCATCAACCCTTTTGAACTTTGCTGTTTGAGAAACAAAAGTGATCCTTCCCAAGAAATCTGGAAGGAGATCCCCCAACACAAGCTCGCTGTCATGACTTACTGTGATGGTCTTCCAAATTAATACAGCTGTACTGCTTCCTGTGTATTTCAGTCATCCTGCTGCCTGTAAACCACCTTCTCTGACACCCTGGGCTATTCTCTCTTTAGGTCCTGGAATTCTTTTAGTTTCATGTTTGTGAAACACAATTTAAATACAACCACCGTCTGCCTGTGACTATGAATCTTTGCTGCTACAACTAAGCACTTTTTCAAACAAAAACTTTAAAAATATTTACCATGAGAAAAGAGGTAACCTTGCACACTGAAGAAGAGTACCAAAAGTGCAAACTGATTTTTTAAAAAAATCAACAGTAAGCAGATAGACAAATTTGAAGCAATGAAGCAGGCAGTCAAACAAAAACAATTCACTTATAATCCAGGGCTTCAACCAGTAATCACTTTCTCATTAACATATACAATGCATAAATTAATTTATGCTACCTTTGTATTTAAGTCCTGCTTTTAACAACTCTGAGAAAGAAAAGCATAAAATACCAGCCAGAAAAACCCTCCATCCAGCAATTGTCCTACTACAAACTCCACTTTTAAGATTACTTTATACAGGAAATTCATACGCTCAAAACCCAAACCAAATCCCACAGAAGCCAATGCAAATTCTTTCAGAGAATCCAGTGGGAGCTTGATAGAATTCACAGTACTATTCACTACACTGCAGACCACAGTCCATCCACTAGTATTTTTAGAGCCACCAAAATACTATGAACTTCATTCTCAGGTAGGATACAATCCAAAAAAAAAAAAAAAGCTTTTTAATCCTTAATATCAGTTTTCTAGAAACCCTTTCATAATTTGAAAGGATCATCACCATGATCAAACTTTCAAACATTACTCTGCAACACCTGCAAGCAACTTTTAACTTCACAGAACTGCAAAATTAGATTTCACCAACTAAGAACACCATGACCATCATTTTAAAAAACGCAAGAAAATCTTCAGTGCAGCAGAATTTGAACTGCAGGTCCAGTAAATCAACCATTTAGTTTAATTAAGAAGAGCATATTTTTAGTGGAAACACTCCAAAAATACTAGATAGACCAATGAATTACAGTCCTCTCTCCGAATAAAGTGAATGTAAACCTTATTCTTTACTTCTGCGGGTTATATGAAGATTTCCACCCGGAAAAAAAAAAAACTTTTCTCATTTAAATTCACATTGTCTCTTTTCTCATTGTATTTGCCGTGCAGTCCAGTTGAGAGAAAGAAAGATTTAAGGGTTTTTAACCAAAGTATCTGCTGCAAGTTCGAAGTAAAGCCTTGACAGGGCCCAGCTTGCCAAGAAATGCACTTTCCACCAGTAAGCACAGAAATCTGTCCAGCTTTTTTTTTTAAAAAAAAGCATTTCTGTTGGAATTCACTCTATTTTTTCTAATGATTCTGTGTGTTTGGTGTCCAACAGAAACAAAACACCTTTCCCCGAGGACGCCCCCCACCAGCGCCGGCGGGCAGCGGCGAGGCGGGGCCGGACGCCCCGGGCCGGGGCCGAGGCCGGCACCCGCCCTGCTCTCATGGGGGATCCCCGCGGGGGCTGATAAACCCTTGCCCGCCCCGGCCTGGCGGCGGAGGCCCCAGCC
>NW_020451016.1:793796-844097 GCF_003343035.1 Apteryx rowi
GAGCCGCGGCTTGGCCGGGGAAGCCGCCGCCCCGCGGTGCGGGCCTGGGGCGCGGGGGGGGCGGAGCGGGGCGCGGGCCGCCTCCGAGGGGCCGTTGGGGCCGTTGGGGGCAGGGAAGGGTCGTAACGGCCGGGCGCGCGGGAAGGGGGAGGGGGAGGGCGGCGCGCGAGACCTTGCGCTGGCCGCCTTGTGTCAGGAAAACCTGTCATCTGAAGGAGCGTCCTTTTATTTTTTAGCATAATTTGTGCTGCATGCATTAATCGTCAGTAATGATGGACTGACAGATAAATAAAGCGAGTGTATTCCAAAGGCGGTGTTCCATTGTGCACGATTATCACACAGTCTGCAGTGTATTATGCAGCAACACAGACAAGTTAATGGTTTCGGTTCATAAAACAGTGTGACACCGCCGGGGTACCTAGAAAGAAAAAGACGCTTATTTTATCTATTCTGTCTGGAAAGATGGTAGAAAGCCACCATGCTGGCACCTGATCCAGGCCAGGGTAGCTGACAGCATGAAGCAGCAGATCTATGCAACAAAATTATCTGAATTTTTCTCCTCTGTAAACTATGTTGTATCACCATGAAAGATTTGCACAATCTAAAGAGAAAGCAGGGAGTGTAGCAGAGCAAGCAGGGCTTTCATGGAAGTATTAACCCTGGGCAGGTTATTAAAAGGGCCTCTGGAGTGCAGTCATAAAAAGGGAAGAATTTCAAAGGTAACCCAGTAACAACAAAATAGCCGAGCAGGAACAACTTCATGTAACTGCCAAGAGGAATATGGCTAACGCTCAAAAATTCTAAAAAAGCAGAAACATGATAAGAATAGAAAGGATGTTCATTTTCAAGCAGAAGATAAGATATGGATTAAAGTTCATTTGCAGAATAGTGCAGAAAAAGATTTTATGGCTACACTAACCCCAAAACAGAAGATTCCATACTGAGTTATTTAAGTAGCAGGGTAAGCTATTTGAACTACAGTGCTTACTCTATAGGACATGTGCTGTTGCGGGATGTAAATCCTGGCGTACGCGTACTTATGCTTCTGGGGATTGTGTCAGCCTCTATTTTGGACTTCTACTAGCATTCAACTTCTGTATTTTTTATGTTTCCATCTCTGATTTTATTTATGTGGGCATTAAATTCATTCATTTCCTGATGTTCTTTATCTCTATCATTTAGTTTTAGCTCTCTCTCTCAAAAAAAAAAAGGAAAAAGCAACCTTAGAAAGGAGGCGTAACTGTTGTGTAACTAATCCTTTACATACAAATGAGGTTATTTTTTCTTTCCTTTATTCATTAAATACATATCATTTCTACGCATGTCTACACCTTGGCCAAATAATTATCATTAGTTTATAGGTTTCTTGCAAATATCCTTGCAGGAGAGCTTGGGAAGGGAGTGGGCTGGATGCAGGGGTCAACTCCAGAAAAGGCTCCACAGTTTCTGATCACCATGGCACAACCTGCAAAAGTAACTGGAGAAAAAGCAAACAAATGTTTCGACATGGCTTTTATCACTGGCAAAGCACAGGAGAGAAAACGGTCTAGGAACAATATTAGTTAGGAAGAGACAGGCAAAGCTGTATGGGATTTTTAAGCCAAGGAAAGAAAGTTGCTGAGGTAGTGAAAAAATTTGTGAAACTATATTATATTTCTTATAGACCTGGCAATGGAGCAGTTGCAACTATACATTTCACCTTAAAAAGTGACCTAGGACTCCCATAAAGTACATAGTCTATGTATGCTGACAGGAATGAGTATGAATGATCTTTAGCAGTTTGGAAACTGGTCCTGCAGTTGTAGCTAGACAGAAACGCTGCAGGTTTGCTTACTGATTTAGTTTTACCATGATTTTGGCTTCCTTCATGTCTTTAAGTAAATCATTTGATCTTGGCTGGCCTCTTTCTTCTACTGTAATAAAAATCTGTTGATAATATTTCCCTTTGCCCACTCTTTGTCCAAGAAGACAATAAGCTCTTCAGAACAAGGACAGTAACTTACATGAAAGTGCTACAGTAATAAAAATAATAATTTCTGAGTTTTTCGAACTGTAAACTATTGGTTTATTAAGGAAAAATATCCAGGTTTTAAAGACTTGTTGGCATTTTCTGAAATGTTAGGCTGTGTCCAGTTCATTAGCCACCTTTTGAGGCTGTGAACATGTTTGGTTAGTTAGATGTGGAAAGGACCAGCAGACTTTTCCAGTGTCCCTCTTATCTGTTTCTTTCATATTTTTCTCCCACTCTCAACTTCACCTCTTTTTCCATGTTGCTTCTTATACTTTGAATAACTTCCCATCTGCACACATGCCAAATCTCCTTTAGATCTTTCCTTAAAACCTACTTCCTTCACATAGCCTACTTATGCTGATATTTTCACCAAGACATCTCCATTCATTTCCCATCTGAGCTATTGTCCCATAAATCATATTTGTCTTGCTTAGATTGTCAAGGCTAAACATAAAGCATGCCCCGGACATTCTAGCAGTCATTCCTAGTCTGCTGCCACATGAATGATAGCAGGGTCTTGTATCAATTTCTGTACATTTCCCCGCAGGACAGAGGAGAAAAAATAATTCAAAGAACTTCACAACAGCCCTGAAGGCTTGTSTGCATTACCCAGCTGGGAACAAACGTATCTTCCTCCCATGAACTACAAYTCACAATATTATTAGTTAACCAAAGGTTAAACACAACTAACAAATATTTGTTCCTTATACATGTGACAGTTCCTTATTAGCATACAAACATGTTAGTAGATATTAAAACATGCCTTTCTTCTTGGTTCTGAAAGTGAATGTTTCAAATGACACAGTAAACATTAATAGAAAAGAAAATGATTGGTCTTTAATAGTTGATAACAGGATATAATTTGCTTAAAATTTGATGAGAAAGATCTGTGAATAGTTTCGAAAATGAATTTTCTAAGGTCATATTTAGTCAACAGTTCTCTATTTCAATTGTGAAGATTAATGTTTTTTCCATGAAACTAATGCCAAAACTTTAACTCACTGGAAATAAAACATTAGTTTAAAGAGCTACTCATTATCATTTGTTTTACAGTAAAAAATAAATTTCACGAATTAAGATATAAACCATTCTGTCACATAACAGTATGTTGAGAAGATACCGAAAGTGACCTAGATACAAATAGTTCATCCACTGTTGCCAAGTTCTCAACTACTGTAACACTCACATCGCTCACATGGAAAGAGAGTTTTGCTTGCTCAGACTATTGATTTAGATTATCTTTCCTCATCTGTAAATAGAAAATCTAATGCCATTCTTGCTTACCTTACCAGAGTATGGTGAGGACTGACTGTCATTTTTCTTTTTCTATAGGGTGCAGAACCTTCCCCTGGATGTTAACACCCCCTGGCCTAAAATCAGCGCAGACATGGATGCAGTCAGTGAGATCTTCTGTGACATGATACCTTTACACATGTGAGTAAAGATTTCTCACATGCATAGATGCTTTTAGAATAAATCTTGGCACAGGGGCCAGGCACAGAGCTTGTATAGGTTATAACTATTAATGTAATGAGCATTTCTTAGAAGTACCTCTGCATCTTCAGCTTGTATTGTTGCCTATGTGAAAGACCATAACAGTAGATCCTGAGGCCACCTTCTCACTTACCATGACTTTTGTCACACCGGAATGCAGCAAAACTTGGGAGGTCCCAAACACTTCTGGGAAATGATTAGTGACTTCAGTGGAAGGTGAACAAGCATGAACATATCCAGCATCTTGCAGGATAAATTCATACTTTTTTAAAATCAAAATCTTATTTTAGCATTAAAAATATGTACAAAATATCTAGATGAGACAAGAAAAATAAAAGATAGTAATGAAATTAATTTGATAGTTTTGTAAAGAAATTAACTACCAATGCTGGAGTATCAGAAAATCATGCCAGAAATTCTTGAAAATTTTGGAGCTGTCACAGGGGGAGTCAAAGATCCTTAACTGCAAATTCTCCTTTATTTCCCACAAAATGCCATGAACAGCAGTTGTTATCCTATCATTTAGCATTTAGTAGGATATATCTAATCTTATATTGTATTTAAGGTTTTATTTTCCTTTTTGGGTTGTGACCCAGTGTTTTGGTCAATTTGCTTTCCGACCAGTTTATTTTTTCAGATTATTTTTTAGTCTACAAGAGATTTCAGATTCATTCCTGTTAACCTACTGAGATCTGGAACAGGTATTCTTGGCTTTAGGGAAGCTTCAGAATGACAAAGCTGGGAAGGTGTTGGCAGCCAGTGCCTTTGCACGTAGGGACAGATGTTTTGTAAAGGCCGAGAAGCTAAGGAATCTGTAGAATTCCAAAACCCCAGTGGGTTTAATGCTCCTTGCTCTCTCTACCATACCAATTCTTTGATGTGTGTCCCATTTCCTGGATTCCCTAGCAATGTGAAGTCTTGGATCTTCACAGGATATTTAAGTTTCCACTTACTAATATGCACCCTAAATATTTAGAAATATTTTATTTTCTAAAGAAACTACCAGTCAAAATGTTGTTAAGGTAAAGGCAAATCAGAGCACATGTAAATAATCTAAAATGTATTTCTTCTGTAAGAGCTGATTTTTCTAAAAGCTGGTCATGATTTTGGGAACCATGATTTTGGTTATGCAATATGATATACTTCGAAAGGGTTGTGATTTTTCAGAGGACAGATGAGTACTTTAAGAAAACAGTATATCTTCAAGGTGCCTCCAGCTGGCTACTTAAAATGGAAACATTCACATTTCCTAGTTACTACAGTTGATTTGGGCATACAGAATCACAGAATCACAGAATCACTGAGGTTGGAAGGGACCTCTGGAGATCATCTAGTCCAACCCCCCTGCTCAAGCAGGGTCACCTAGAGCACATTGCACAGGATTGCATCCAGGCGCGTTTTGAATATCTCCAGAGAAGGAGACTCCACCACCTCTCGGGGCAACCTGTTCCAGTGCTCTGTCACCCTCACAGTGAAAAAGTTTTTCCTCATGTTAAGATGGAACTGTCTGTGTTTCAGTCTGTGCCCATTGCCTCGCGTCCTGTCACTCGGCACCACTGAAAAGAGTCTGGTCCCATCCTCTCGACACCCTCCCTTCAGATACTTGTACACRTTGATAAGATCTCCTCTCAGCCTTCTSTTCTCYARGCTAAACAGGCCMAGCTCTCTCAGCCTTTCCTCATAAGAGAGATGCTCCAGTCCCCTAATCATCTTTGTGGCCCTTCGCTGGACTTGCTCCAGTAGTGCCACATCCCTCTTGTACTGGGGAGCCCAGAACTGGACGCAGGACTCCAGATGTGGCCTCACCAGGGCTGAGTAGAGGGGGAGAATCACCTCCCTCGACCTGCTGGCAACACTCTTTCTGATGCAGCCCAGGAGACCATTGGCCTTCTTGGCCACAAGGGCACATTGCTGCCTCATACTTAACTTGGTGTCCACCAGCACTCCCAGGTCCTTCTCTTCAGAGCTGCTTTCCAGCAGGTCAACCCCCAACCTGTACTGCTGCATGGGGTTATTCCTCCCCAGGTGCAGGACCCTGCACTTCCCTTTGTTGAATTTCATGAGGTTCCTCTCTGCCCACCTCTCCAGCCTGTCCAGGTCTCTCTGAATGGCAGCACAGCCCTCTGGTGTATCGGCCACTCCTCCCAGTTTTGTATCGTCAGCAAACTTGCTGAGGGTGCACTCTGTGCCTTCATCCAGGTCATTGATGAAGAAGTTGAACAAGACTGGACCCAGGACTGAGCCCTGGGGGACACCGCTAGCTACAGGCCTCCAACTAGACTCTGTGCCRCTGATCACAACTCTCTGAGCTCTGCCATTCAGCCAGTTCTCAATCCACCTCACTGTCCACTCATCTAACCCACACTTCCTGAGCTTGTCTATGAGGATGCTATGGGAGACAGTGCCAAAAGCCTTGCTGAAGTCTAGGTAGACAACATCCACTGCTCTCCCCTCATCTACCCAGCCAGTCATTCCATCATAGAAGGCTATCAGATTGGTTAGGCATGATTTGCCCTTGGTGAAGCCATGCTGACTACTCCTGATCACCTTCTTTTCCTCCACATGCGTGGAGATGGCTTCCAGGATGAGCTGCTCCATCACCTTTCCAGGGATGGAGGTGAGGCTGACTGGCCTGTAGTTCCCTGGGTCCTCCTTCTTGCCCTTTTTGAAGACTGGGGTGACATTGGCTTTCTTCCAGTCCTCGGGCACCTCTCCTGTTCTCCATGACCTTTCAAAGATGATGGAGAGTGGCTTAGCAATAATGTCCGCCAGCTCCCTCAGCACTCGTGGGTGCATCCCATCAGGGCCCATGGATTTGTGGGTGTCAAGTTTGCTTAAATGATCTCTAACCCACTCCTCCTCCACCAAGGGAAAGTCTTCCTCTCTCCAGACTTTCTCTCTTGCCTCCAGGGTCTGGGGTTCCTGAGGGCTGGCCTGACCAGTAAAGACTGAGGCAAAGAAGGCATTCAGTAACTCTGCCTTCTCTGCATCCTTCGTCACCAGGGCACCCACTCCATTCAGCAAAGGGCCCACATTTTCCCTAGTCTTCCTCTTGCTGCTGATGTATTTGAAGAAGCCCTTCTTGTTGTCCTTGACATCTCTAGCCAGATTTAATTCCAAACGGGCCTTAGCCTTCCTCGTCGCATCCCTGCATACTCTGACAACATTCCTATATTCCTCCCAAGTGGCCTGTCCCCCTTTCCACTTTCTGTAGACTTCCTTCTTCTGGTTGAGTTTTGCCAGGAGCTCCTTGCTCATCCATGCAGGTCTCCTACCTCCTTTGCTTGACTTCCTACAAATACAAATAGCATTGTGGATTCTTATGCTGACTGCTTCTTGTTCTGTGTCAGAAAGCACTCAGTTTCCAGACAAGAACCTTGTCTTTCTTTACTGTCAGCTTTCCAAGCTCATTTGGATGTTAAGATTTACAAGAGGGGCTTTTCGTGCTTTTCACATCATCACTGATAATAGTTGTTCAGGTACATCTGTGAGAGCTCACGACCTTCATTTCAGCCTCTGAGGTTCTAATGCAGGAATGCACTTCAGCAAATCCATCATTTTTAAGTAGTGTGTAGGCTACACACATATTCAACCGTTTTCTGAACGGGAGTGTCTTCTTCTAATAGATCATACAGCTCGAACCTACTAAATACTTCTTGCCGTACAGCACAAGAAAGAATTGTATCCATTCTTCTCAGGGTTAACTGTTCTAGGAATAAAAAAAACCCAAGGAAATATGTTATTCAGAAATAAAGTTGCTTGATACAACTGAAGAAGTGGGTTCCTTGAGCAAGTATTTTTACATGGCCATTTTTCAAAGTCAGACTGTACTTGAACAGTTAAAAAAATCAGAAATGCACTGAATGCAGACATTACATACAAACTAGGAAACTGAGAGTTAAGAACAAATTTAGAAGAGACCACTTCCTGCTTCAAAGACACCATAATAGTTTGTTAAATTACTTGTGATGTTCTCATAGCCTGAACAGTAGTGAGCGACACTGTTAGGAAACAGGCACTGCTGGATACAGTGCACAGTTAAATTCTGGCTGTGCTGTGTGTGAGGGAGAGACCTAATGCCTGGCCCATAGAGAGGACAAGAAAGATCTTGTTTAAATTTCAGAAGCCCACATACTTTTACAGAAATAACCAGCATCAGCATCCCCTGGTACCAACTCTACAGCATACACAGTGACTCAGCCACTGGTTACAGCAAGGGTTTTAGGGCAGGATGGTTTATTACTCTTTGGATGGATTCAAATTCCTAAGATTGCTGAATGCGCAATACAAGCATTAAATAACAAAAATGAGAGGATGGAAATATTTTACTTATCAGATAGCTGGGTATTAGGAAAAGGGGTGGCAGGAAAATAAGTGTTCTTTGCCCTCTTCTGGCTGGCCCTCAGCACCAGCAGGGCCCTGAGTATCATGCTTGTGGTGTAGCCTTCAGCTCAAATGTTCAAGGGTTTTGGAGTTTGTGAACAAACTTTTCAGTATCACAATTGTCGTACTTGCATACCTTTAAGAAGTGCAAATACTCAGACTTCATGAAGGTCAAAGTATTATGCGTCCAAAGGATATTGTACTGACCACCTTGTTCATTTCTTATTTAATTCAGTAAAATCTCCATTTCTGAAGCTCCTTGGCATTGCCACAGGATTTCTAGTCTATTAGTAAAGTTAGGGGCCTTCATCACAGCAGTCTGTTCTGGCTTGCTACAGGACATAGAAAATATTTCTTATAACTGATTAGCAATCGATTGTTTTTATAACAGTGCGTTTCTGTATACATGCCCTGCCTTGAATATGCCTTCTCCATTCCCAGGCCAGAGACACCAACTCAGTAGTCACAGTTTGCTATATTACATCAGAGGACCTCATTAAATCACTGTAGACACAATTATCTTTTGTATCCATCAAACCGTGAAAGGTTACCTGAGTTACTAAAAAATTCCAGGCGTGTCTTCCTAATAAACAACAGTATAGTGATTAATTGCTAAAAGAATCTGGTGCTTTAGGAGTAGCTTTTATTTGGAAAGTTTAACATACCCATTCACCAGACAACTGAACTCTCCACTTCTCACTTTCTCAGGTCACCTGCAAGTACTAGAGATTTATGTGAGCAAGAAATATTGTTACTTTTTAACATGTTTTTTTAAGTAACGTATCTCAGATAGAGATTTAGCTCCATGATGCATACAAAGAGACTCTGCTTTGAGAGGATTTGGTATGAACTAGGTCACAAAGGCAATTAAAATCGTAAACCAGATGTATTATGTCTGTTCAATCCTTTTCGTTTGTGTCGACGGGTGAAATCATAGCATGGTACGCCCTGGTTCATTTTGTCTTTCTAAAACTGGAAACGATGTGAACAAAAAAGCAGTTTTCATACTTTTTAGAACTGGGAAAGATACTCATCCTATTCCACTTAAAATAATGATTGATTTGAAGCTAAAAATGCATACGTATTTTTTAAGATTCTGATTCTATAAAGTGCATTCAGTAGTCTGGATTCACTTTAATAGTGATTCATTTGTTTTCTTATATTTCCCATAGTATTTATATATAGGATGAAACAGATGTGAATAAATCACACCATTAAAGCTGTGTTTTCATTCATCTGTGGAATCCTTTATATGAATTACTGATTCATTTAAAATATACAGTTTGACTTTCATGTGACAACGCTGGACTGAATATGCTTTCTGCTTCCATGGAAGATCAGTTTAAACACGGTGAAAAAAGTAAATCATGTATGCGGTTGCTCAATAAGGAGTTACTCAAGTTAATTATATTTCTGTTGTTCTTGGCAAGTATCTAATGTTACAATATTTACTCTACTGTAATAATCTGAAGCAAGCTCTGAGCCTCTTTAAAATCACACTCTGCAGAGTGCAAAAGTTGTAAACACTACAGAGTGAGGATTCAACTCCAAAATAGATTCATTACTTATTTGCCAAACTTTCTTCAAATGGGGGAGGATTGCTGCTCTCAGAAAGGTAAGATACCTTCTTTATAGGTAACTGCTGGGAAAGCTGTTGCAACACCTTGGTGGCACTGAGCAGCTGGCACTGTGGCATCCTTCCTAGCTAAATGACATCTTTCAGAGCCCACCCTTGGGGTGGAGATCAGTAGCTAGTAAGCTCAAGAAGCAAACTGACAGGTCTGCTTCCCTGCTCTAGTCCCAAAGAGACTCTGTGTCCGACTGCCCAGGAGAGCTCCAGAAACAAAGATCTCATGGCATAGAAGGGTTACCTGCATTCCCTTGGGGTACCTAAATTCCCAGTGACACCAATCCCTGACACAGAACTAATGAAAATGGGTGGAAATCTCTATGACCGCACCTTGAGAAGGTCACCTTCATTAAACATCCCATTCTTTCTTCAACTTGCATTGTTTGGGTCATACTTGTGCTTTCATCTTCACCTATGGGACTTTCATACTCAAGCCTGATACAGTTACATGTATTTTGGGAGGAAAAAAATGCCATATGTGGTCTCTAAATAGCTTGCTTTCCATAGCTAGCCAGAAATTTGGCTATAATTTACTTTATCCTGCCAATACTTTTTGTCAGAGGAAATTGTTGGGGCACTGGAAGTTATTTATTTTCCCGTATATTTTATTAGGTTATTTCCTGTTTTTCTTCCTGTTCCTTTGCTCTGTCTAATTCGGCAGATTGATTTTCTTCTTGCACTTTCCTTCCTCTTAGTTTGTTCTCCCTGTCGTACTCACCATCTCCTTTTCCAAATCTTGTGTACATCGGTTGAATCTTAAAAAGTAAAGCTGGCCTAGGCTTTCAACACTTAAAAAGTGGATAAAGCTTTTCAGCTAATTTAAACCTTTGGGCTTGTCATAGGAGTTAAATCCAGACCTGGAAAATAGTCATTTCCTGTTTTTTGCTGTTAGTTTTTCTTTGTATCTTCTTTCCCCAAAACTTGTGCTAGCCTCTGCTTTATCTTGTTCCTGCACCCACTATAGCCAGTGGGAGTTAGACTGGTCTTCATTTCATCTCTTTTTGATTTCAGGTACTTGCATATTCCCAAAGACCAAAGCATTTCAGCAGGTCTCAGTTTTTCAACATTTAGATTTACAATACACTGGGATGAGTAGAGCTCAAAAGCACTGGGAAGTAAAGCAACATCCCCAATATCATCTGCTGAGTGTTGGGCAAAACAAGCCATTCCTTTGGGGGTACGTAAGCTTACCTGGCCGAGGACCCTTCTTGCTGAACATGTCTGTCTGCCTTTCTGTGTTAGTTTCAGTGAAGAATAATTATGTTGAAAATAATTAGTTCTAGGTGACTTCCGTATTCAACTTTGGCCTCTAGCTCCATCTCTGTTCAGCACTGCATATTTTATTTCTGTGTTAGGAAGTGAAAATTGCTCATTAAATGATGAAAATTAACCAGATTTCTCTAAAGGTGAATTTTCCAATCTAGTAGCTCACAGATTTCTAGTGAAATGTACTATGTTTCAGGAAACGAGTCCCTATCATGTAATGTGCCCCTCTAGACTGAGATAAATTGAATGACATTAGATGCATCTACACCTTGGGAAAAGAGATCATTAAGTTCAGCTCACAGAGAAATAGCCCCAGTGGATCTTAGGTTTATTCAGGCTGGCCAAAGGCCATAGCCAGCACAGCAAAAATCCCCAAATTTGACATATTTAAGCTATTATTTTGAATTGCCAAATAGTCTTTAGGCATACTGTTCAGAGCCCTGAAGTGGAATTGCTTTAATTTTACTCATCAGCTGCTTTAACACATGTTCCAGGAAGGCAGGAGTGTTGTGTTATTCCTGCAGCATTTTATGATTTCTCTCCTAAGATAAAGCAATTGGATTTGTATTTATTTTTAATAAAGGTGTTATTTTTGTCAGAACCCTTCAAAAGAAACAAAACTATTATGGAAAACTATTGATTCAGTCCAATAGCACATAAAATAATTATTAGATAAAAGAGAACTTACCAGAATATCATTGTTTCAAAACCACAAATGAAAAAAAAATTTACTTTAAATACATATTTAGTGCTAACTGTGCACAACCCATCAAAACTGGAGAGGGAAACTCCTAATATTGCTTTTCTAATCAGTTTTAAAATGTTATCTATGTTTCAACATTTGTTAACTAAGCACAAATTTGATAGCATTGAGGGGAAGCAATACACTAGAAGCAGATTACGGAGACAAGAATATGCTGATACTAAAGGCAGTGAAAACATATTTTTTATGCCAAGAAAGAAGAAACTTGGGGTATGACCTGGAAATTTGAACACTTGAAGAACAAGGGTTCAGCATTTTTTATTTTTCGTTTTTGGCACACTCCATTCACTCCAATTTACTGCTCCTGCGTTTGGACACAGATTCAACTGTCTCCTGAGTCCCAGGGTAATGACCTACCACTCCAGTGATTTAGTGAACCTCAACTCGGTGCAGCCACTCAGTCAGTGATGGGCTAATCCCTTAATGGCCATTTGTGTCTTTCCAACGCACCCTGAAGAATTCTGCAACGCTCCGGTTCTGCTGCGCAGAATTATGTGCACTTCTTCCACCCACGTTATCTTATCAGGTAGCTAATTCCCACAAATGATCATGCAGTTKCATGTTTAAGATGAAATTGCCATTGAATCATAAATTTGTCACTCTCCAGACAGCTGCTAAGTCAGTAAAATCTTGATCAAGTGGGGATTAGTCACTGGATTGAACAATTAAGACCTGTGAGTGCATCTGGCCCTCTGTCAGAGAAATGTTTATTGATTAAAAAAATAGTTTATATAGAGGTTTAGAATGTTATTAATTCTTAAGTGGGGCATAATCCTTTATCTAGTATATTGTGACATATAACTAACTATCCCACTAACGTCTTGTTCTGCTCAATTGACTATTTAAACAGAATTAATCTTTTGAAATAATGATGACTATGAGCCTTGATAAATTACCAGGGCAAAGTACAGTCAGAGATGTCATTTACAGAAATTGCTTGCTCCCATGATTTTTTTTAGTCTGTARAGGAAAACATAATTTCAGATCATTACCTAGTTATGTTTTTATTAAAATATTCTTATATATTAAGTGGCATATTTCCTACACAAGAAAAATATGTTTCCTACAAAGAACTGACATATACACACGTTTCTCTGAGCCCTGCTTTGAAAAAAATAAGGCACAACGGGGTACTGAAATGCTATTTTATACTTCTTGTTACATAATGGAAACAAATAAAGGAGATAAGCACTTCCCTCTAGTTAGTGACCCTTTCCAAAGTTTTCTTTAGCAGAGATTTTTCCCACTGTACTATGTGTCCATGTTTTACCACAATTTATTTTTGTTAGTTTATTGTAGGAAGTAGAGAGTAGATCTCTGAAATGTGAAGCCTTACGATTTCATGGCTGCAAACTTTACACCCTTCATATTTTGAACACAGAGATAGTTTCTTAACTACAGATTTGGATGGATTTAGATTCTGGCCACTTCTATAGTCTTCAGTTATGGAGTTTTCATAAAGTTGACAACCATCTGTGAAGAACTCAGCAGAGACTAGAAAGACTAAGACTACTAAGAGCAGCTAGTTTTGCTCTTTTTTTTCCCCTGAAAACTAAACTAATGAAAACTAAATGATTTAAGGTATAATTCACTATGGATACCCTGAGTGAATACAGTCCTGTCACCTGACAGATGCAGTGCACATGCACTCAGTAAACAAATTTTGTCTGCTGTGTCTGTAGTTGGTAGCAATTGACCAAATGCTTTCAGTGCAACCAGAACCAGTTTTTCTGTTTTATATCATATAAGGGGAAAAAAACCAGAAGCATTGCTGTGTCTTTGGATTAAAATGTGATTTGTCTGCTTTATGGAAATCTCTGTGTTATACTTGCCTGTTATGAGATTGAGTCTCTGGAATTACTTCAGACAAAGGAGAAAATTGAACTTGCATTTTCTGCAGCCTGAATGCTCTCATTACATAGCTCTGAGTACAAGCCTTCTTTTTTTAGCAGATCTGTATCCTTCAATCCCTTTGCTTTTCTCACAAGATACTGAAACAAAACAATCAGTTTTGGGTTTGGAAGAAACATTTTGTTCAATCTGGAATAGCAGTTTTCAGCATTTTATTCACACAAAAAAAAAAAAGGCCAAATGAAAATTTGACTCGATGAAATTGAAATTTGGGAGAGACACCTAAGTTTCCCTGCCCAACTAAAAAAATCAATTATTTTCACATCCTTAATTAACTTAGCAATATGTTTTATATAGCAATGTTGTCATAGTTTAAACCCACATTAATTTAATAGCAACACATGAACTCCACACCAGAAAATGAGATTAATTAAATTAGTATCTCCTTATAGTAAGATAACAGTGATATTTTTCCTCTTACACTGTATAGCACCAAACACAATATCCCATGCAATAAAGAATCATCCTAATGTTTAGCTGTATTAAGTGTTCACAGAACTCAGCTGGAAGTAGAAGTATATTTAATTTTGGCTGTGCATAATTACATTCTGCATCCTTAAACACTCTTTATCCAACACTTGTTACAGACTGTTTGTGACTGGTGCATGTAGAAAATAAAAAAGTATGGTTGAAGAAGTTGTCGAGGGATAGTTTAGTCATGCAGGTATTTTTACCTACAACATAAATATTGGCTGGATTTAGCACTGCGATATGATGGAAAATTTCAAGTCTAATTCAACCACCTTGTGTTTTTTGAGCAGACAGGGCTCAAGAGAGTCCCAGCCATTTCATAAAAGCAGTATTTCCACAACCCATCTCACGTGAGGAGGCCTCATACTCTGATTTCTATGGCTCACTCATGTAGGCCCAAATTATGCTCTCAAAAATGAGTCCATAGATTTTACAGAATCCCTGAAGTGCTTAATCTGCACCCAGGTACAGGCTACAGCACACAGTGGGGAGATTAGTCGAGGGTAACAGCAACTGCCGTAGCCGCCAGCATGCRGAGGTAGCCGGGTCCCTCGGCGCTTTTCGTCGTCCCACCTCCGGGAGGCTGGAAGGGGCCCACGTGCCCGCTCCACCACAGAGGTGCCCCCTGCACGGGGCTGCGTGAGCGCAGCGGAGGTGGCAGTGAGGGCGTCGTCCCCTCAGCCATCAGCGAAGGCACTGGAAGCGGCAGTCCCGTGCAAACATGTATAAATGCCTAGCAAAGAATGAGCAACTTATCCTGGTAAAAATGCTGGGAGTCACCTCCTCCCCTTAATTTAACTACCTTGTCTTGCCCCATCAGTGTACAGTCCAACCAGTTATTAATTTTTTTGTTTTATTGCAAATCTCCCAATACTTGGTGTTTCTCTTTTAGCACCAGCCTTCAGATTACTCAAGATTACACAAGAATTGCAATTTTCTCTAGGTCATTAAAGCACGTGTCTATTCTCATAGTCAGGGAGGAAAGTTTGAAAAGGAAAACAGACAAAAAATGGAAAATGGAAAATACAGTCCAACATTTATTATTCAAAGCTTTCAGTATCTTAAAGCCAAATACATCATTTTCTGCACCTGCCAATCATTTCTCTGAATATTTGGGAAAATCCTGCTGGTAAAACAACAAATTTGATATTATTTAATCCAGATTTTGCTAAAATGTTGTTTCAGAAACATCAGATAGGAAATCTGCAAATTCTTTTTCCTTGGGCTTTATTCAGTGCAGCTAACTACAGTGGTTGTTATGGTCTGGGCCATATACACCTGCTAAAGGACAGTGGTTTAATTTTTATTTGTTATAGCAAATTCTCCCTCAGTATTACATCCTACATTCTTTGTCAAACCACAGCTAAAGGGCCTCTTGCTCAAGGAACACAGCCTGAATCCTTGTGCCAGCCTGGCTGGATGTGGGTGACGATGCCTGAAACACACACGTGGGATCCACTTGGGCCTGCAGCGGCGGAGAAACGACGTCCTTCCTGACCTCATGGAGAAGGCACCATCATCTTGGCCTCCATGCCAACAGTGTCGAAGCTCCCAACCTTCTCTGGTATGTGGGACGGCCCAGGCCACTTCATCCTAGCATATTTTAACTTTCCACCCAGATAGTTGGTCTCTCTTGGTAAGGCTGCCCACGCTCCCTTTCTACCAAGAGAGAAACATGCTGCACAGGGCAGTGCCGCTGCAGCTTGCGCTCCCAGGGCAGCTGGAAGGTGGGCGCAGACAGCTCTTGTGTTTTCATGCATGTTGCCCATACTGCTAAAGGACTATTTATTTTCTTGAAGCCCTCAGAAGTTTTCTAGTAAAATCAGATATGAGCAGGGAGAAATCAGAGTCAGGGAAGCTCTTGGGGAAGAATGGGCTTGTGGTAACCTTATGTGAATCTTACACTACATGTGAATTGCCAGGGTTTTTCACAGAGAACCAACCAGTTATGTCCATGAAAATATAATCACAGCCTGGCATTTTGCAGCCAGATCCTTCATGAATCAAACAGAAAATGCCCTACACTAGTCACTGCTTTTCCATGTGGCTTAGAAGCATGATTTTGTAAATACTCTAAAATCCTATTCTCATAGGTCACAATCATTTCATTTTGCTCTTGCCTATGACTGATTAACACAAATTAAATTTCATGCTAGTCATCCCAAGAAATCTGCACAGTGTACAGAGATACAAGGTTTCCACTAGAAGCCAAAAACGTTTTCACGACAATGTTTTCAGAAAAGGTCAGAATTTTAAATGCGCTGATATCAAAGAGAAAAAAATAAAAAAATAATTTTTATTTTATATATTATATACAGCAATCTTAGATTTAAAAATAAAGTTGAAAAATCCAGCTGGGTTACTTTTTATTTTTTCTGAGTTTATTACATGTCTGAACAAAAATATTTAACATGTACAAAAATAACCCTGCTTTTTAAAGATGGGTCTCTGCAAAAAGAGCCAGGAATGTAGTTAGCTATTTCCGGCAAATGGCCAAGGTAAACAACATACAATTACAAAATTTCCCCTGACTAAAAACATTGTTATGCATTTCATGACTATTCACTACACTGCTCCTAAAATGAGTTCGATTTTTGAGCCAGTATATCATCTGAGTCTCAATTTTACCTCAGCCTGATCTTCTTACATTAAATATTCATTCCAGGTAGAGAAGTAAAATTTAAAAAAAAAAAAAAAAGACTGCCCTCAGTTTTTCTGTTGTCTGAAATTTTATTCTACTAAAGTAGCATTCAAATTTTCTAGTGATCAGTACAGAATCACATATGAAAGCTGCTGGAATTCAGCTAACTACATGATTTACAGAATCTAATCAGAGTACATAGTCTTTCCCATAGTCTTGATATCAATGTGACAGAACATCCTCTAATTATATACTAACTTGGAATGATTGGTATACTGAATTTGGAATAATCAGGGTTTTTTTAGCTGAATCCAGCAATTTTGGGTCAGGTAGAAGTCTTAATGCTATTAACCTCAGGAACACAGGACTCCTTCCTTTTTTCTGAGTAAGGGTTTAAAACTGCAGATTTAGCAGAAGCTCATACAAACAAGGGAGATTAATGTTCAGCGGACAGATCTCAAAATTCATATAGTTAATTGGGAAATTCAGAGTCTTTATTCTAGTGCTTATTGGTTCCTCATACTACCCACTTGCAATAAATACTCTGGAGCAGTTATAAATTACATTCTATAAGTCTCTATTAAACAAAACATCTCAAGAGAGAATTTTTTATAAAAAACAGTGTCCTTTTTGCTGACTCCCCTGCCAAATTGATTTGGGTGGATCCAATTTTTTTATTGATTTTGGTTATCTAGCCTTTATAAGTAGCTTTTTGTAATCTAATTATGTCAAACAAAATAACACTTCAAAGCAAAAAGTTGAACCATAGAGGCTCTTCAGTAAGAAAACTTCACTTTCTTTTTTAGTTGACGTTCTTTAGCAAAGAACCGTGGCTCTCTCTGAAATGGCATAGTTCAGGAAATTTTTGTTCTCTAAGCAAATGACACATATCTTTATATACGAAGTTTTAAATGTTGCAGCTTTAAATAGAGCATGGCTGACTCCAACTAGATACCGTTCCCAAGGTATCAGCTGCTTCAGGTTTGTCATTAGGGATGTGGAATATTCTCCTGTTAGTTCACTGGCTTTAATTTAGGCCAAGCTGATAATAAAATGTTTAGCTGGATGATCAGTGATGGATGTGAAGGAAGCCCACCTTCTCGTGGCTGTGTTCAAAACATACTCAGCCATTAAGCCCAGAAGCCAAAGCCCAGGAGGGCCAGAAGAGCAACCTACTACCTCCCCACAGGGCGCAAGTCTAGAGCTCTCCAGGTTGGATCTGCAGTACACTGGCAAAGGCCCGAAGTGAAAGCTACACAGCTTCTGCCTGTTCTCTCCATGTCGTGTAGTTAAAAGCAAGGCTCTACCACTTGGGGCAGGAATATTTCCCCATCAGTGCATTCATTTATTTTTTTCCCTTTAATGGATCATGATTTGTTAGGAATACAATGACAATGTCTTCAGTGGTTGATTCAGCCTTAGAAAAAAAGGAGATTTTGAAAGACAACTATTAGACCTGTGTGAACTGGGTGAGAACTAAAGGGTTAACCAAGCTGTAATCATGGGCAGCCATCAAGTGGCAGAGAGTAGCAAACGTACTGGACACAAACAGGTGATAAAAGCAGATAAGAGGGATGACAAAATTAAGAAAATAAAGAACACTTATAAAGATTTATAGATCAGCTAAAGCAGAGCAAAATAAATGATAACAAACACTGATAAAAAGAAATGGGGCATCAGCCATATAAACACACAGGAAACTTCAATGCTTCTGTATAGTACTATGACACTGCTTTGTTTACACCAGCATTGACCTTTTGCTCCCAAAGAAGTTTATTAACCATCTCGGTCTTTTTTTGTGTTGCTTTACTCATCAAGAGAAAGTTGTACAGGGTTGATTCTGACGAATGGCTTTTTCAGAAAGTCAGGTTATCCTTGACTAGATGCAGATGGCCTAGTAAAAAATGAATGCTGCCAGCAGACATTGTCTTTATCAGTAGTAAAAGTTCAGCAGGGACTAGACTTCCTCATCTCTGGCCAGAGAAACCCAGCCTTCTGTTTCAGCACCATATCACATATTGTCTTAATGAATTCTTGTAACACACTGCAGCCCAGATAAATATGCTTATATTAATGTTTTTTGGCAGTCTGGAGCATGGTACAGAATTGACACAAGTGTTTGGATTCTGCCTGAAGCAGACACTAGGAATTTATACAGCTTAGAAATATTAGACTGTCGTTAGGCTGTCTGTCCTGCATGATGACCTTCAGTATTGCAAGCTGCAGTTCATCCTCTCCAGACTGTCTTCCTAAAGGCAGTCTCACTACTTGCCTGAGCCAGCCACGCTGAAACCCTGCAGCTCAGAGCAGGGTGAGAAAGCAGCTCAGTCACCACAAGGTTTCGTTCATTTCACAACACTACGAAAACTGATTCGAGATTCACTTTTCAAGCAGTCCAGTGGACTTTCATCAGGGCACTATCCAGCTCAGGCAATTCAAATCATGCTGCCATGCGACCTTTCCTTTCTTTGCCTCTCTGTTCTTTATTAATTCTTTCTTGTAATAATAGAAACAGGAATCTCCACGCTTTTGAGATACTGAGCAGTGAGTGATTTACAGAGACTCTCTCTTCAGAGCAAGAACCATCGTTCTAAGCAACCTCAAGGACAGTGGGATCCTGGCCTTTGAAGAAGGCCCCAGATAATACCAGAGACAAAAAACAACCACATTTTAAAAACTCAGTAATTCTCAATAATCACCCAGATTCGCTTGGATAAATGCTGTAATAACAGTAACAGTACAATACTGAGCGTAGGCTGCTGAAATACATTTTGAGTTGTATTACATGATATTCTTCAGCTCTGACTGCTCCTTTGTATGCACTGTAACTTTGTGTTGCAAGTTAGGAAATTCCTGCAGGAGTGTGAGTGGCTTGGTGGCTTGGCCGCGTCGCATTCCCAGGAACCCAGCTGTCCTAGCAGAGCCAGCCATCTAGGCTGAGCCATCTAGTGGCTGAAAGTGAAAAAACTTTCCTACTCTAAATTTATTTTTTTGTTGGGCTGGATTTCCTACTATACAGTGGATAAAACCCTATTTATTTGCCTTTACAATGTACCTTTACTGCGCAGTTAGGCCTGTAATTTAACCTAAAAACCTCAGCAATATTTAAGCAGACATGATTATTGTACTAGTAGAGCACATGCACAAGGACTTGCCATTTCCCAAGAAGTTTTGGGGGCAGGATTTTTTCAGGTCAATGAGGTTATTTTTTTTTCTTTCAGTCATGTTTTTCAACATTTTATGCAAATGAATGGGAGATCTGGGGAATGACTCAGGTTAGAATGAGCCATAAAAAGAAACTGTCTGAGAATAAACACAGTTCCATTTCTCTCCTGCACCTCCATACTAAAAGGTTTCAGCCCTGTGTGTTTTTATAATCCCCTTGCACCAAACGGATGGTGGTGAAGGGCAACTAGTTTTGTATTAGATTTATCTAGCCATTTAAGTCAGGATGAGCAACCAGTGATATTAGTAAGGCCTTTCCCTTACCACTCAGCCTATCTTTAAAGAATGAGATCTTGGCTGTGCAATAGTTCATCAGAACATGAGTAGCCTGTTTCACTTAAAAAGCAGTGATGCTATTGAATTATATTTATGCCTGTGGGATAGGCATTTAGTCACTGAGAATAGAAAAGCCCTGCCTGGGACAGATTTTCTTATTCAAGATTTTCAGATGTTTTGTCAAACATTTGTCTTTAAAAGTCTCATTGGTGGTTTTCAGCCTCTTTGTGGCAGAGTCTGCCTGCTGCTCGCTGTTCCTACAGTGCCTAGCGCAAGATCTATGTCACTTGTGGCTTCTAGGAGAAATACCATGTTTCAAACCACTCTTGCTGCTCAGAGCCCTTTGAGGTCTCAAAGCTAACTTTTTTTTAGCAGTAGAAGTTGGCATTTCTGTTTGGATAGCAATCTATATGGAAAACTGCATTTTATTTATTTGATGCTCTGGCTTATTTCCAGTGGCCCTCCTGGCCCTGGTTCCCTCACCACCATCATGTATGAACATGACTGTGCTGATGGAGCTACATCTACCCATCACCACAGAAGCGGCCAAACTGGGCACTTAAAACCGGGCTTCATTATGCTGCTATTTGAAGCTGTGGAAGTTCAGCCACATATTTTATGGGAATCGACACAGGCTGTGCTGACAATTCCAGCCAGCTCTGTTCTTTCCTATATTACAGGTAGTCTTTCATGAAAAAATAGTAAAAACGCTTCTTTTTTTTCCTTTTGGTATCTCTTTATGTGCTTTGCACTGGTAACTTGCAAAGACAAAGCAGCCCATGTACAAGTTCTTCGGAAACCTGCTTTTTAGCAAGCGTGCCAGGGCATCTCACCAGCGAAACCAAGGGCAGGAGTTATGACCAGTGCATCTGATAGCATACACATTTCTGTCTGTCAGGCTCATCTTCCTTTCAAGACGATCCAACAGTTTACCCTCATCCCTCACACAACTTTGCTGACAGCCGTGGTAAGTCTCCCCCTGAACGCCAATAGCTCCTCTGCTCCTCTGCTGAGGAACTCGGGCTCAGCAGCACTCTCTGAGGCCATTGGCCCACCGTGCCCGTCCGCTGAGTTTATTTCAACTCTACCCCCAGTTTTGTCACTGTATCCTTCAATCCCCTCTCTCCCCATAAAAGTGTCTAGCTGTCTCTTAAACTCACTTTACCATTTGCTTCTTTGACCTCACTTGGCAACTTATCCTTGTGTTTATTATTTGAGGTGGAATAGTTCTGGCTACATTCCTGGTTTTACTCTTAATTGTCTAATTTTTAGAATGTATCAGTGGGGTTGGGATTTGGGTTTGGGTTTTTTTTTTTTTTTAAACTAATCACTCTTGTGACCAGGTCTTCAGTTTCATTAGGCTCCTTTGTGTTATCAGGACTTCCCATAACTAAAAGGATTCTAATGAATCTTTTATTGGATCTTCCCAAATATTGCAGCTGCACTCTCATCCATCAATGCTGTTTTGAACTGCATACACTGCCTTTAATTACTTTTTTGTTAATTGGGGGGAAATTTTCCCCAAGCAAGGAAGAGTTGCCCAAGTCAAAAGCTGAATGATTCTCCCTGCCCATACTTGCCCCCAAGGGGAAGGTACAAATAGGGCTCAAGCAGGACTGTGTAGTAGAAATGCTCTTTTGCATATCCTCCGGCAAGATACCTCTGCCAAAGAGTTACCTTTATGTACCTACCTCCTGCTAGGTCCAGGCAGCTCCGAGGCGTGGGGCTGCAGACACCTTCTCGGAGCCCTCAATCCACTCCTAAAGCTTTGTTGAGCTTTTGGACAAGGTGCTGAGAGCAGCTTGGTTACCATATTGGATTTGCTGTCAGGTCACACTGATGTGTGGAAGACACTGCACATGACAGAGTTTTCTCAGTGCCTATTTGGGGAAGGGGAAGGAAGAAGAAACACTGGTTTAAAGCACCTACCTGTATCTTCAGGAAGTGTTCTCAGTTGATTTAAGGTTGGTTGGTGGAGCAATGAAATGAATCCTACTGATATCCTGAAACAGATAGGCCTGGTTGGAGCTGCTTCTAAAATGAACAACTTACCTAACCCACCACAGAAAGAGGAGCAAGTAGCTACTTCTTTGCAAGTCCCCCCATTCCCTCACAGATATAAACACCTACATCTGGAGGACTGACTGCTTTCAAAACGGTTCCCATTGCAGCAAGATAACTTCTTCGTACCTGTTGTTCACTCAGTACAGTTTGTAGCCTTAAAAAGTACAACATGCACTGAAAATATGATCATGTGGCTAAAATTTAGGCATTTTAAGTCTTGTTTTCATAAAGTTGAAGGGACATGTAGCTGCATTCACTTACCTTGAAAACACTGGTGCAAGTGAACCCCTTGAATCTCAGCTGGTGTCATCAGAGAGAGGAGTTAACAAGTTCCTTTTCCTACCCAACACATATTGTACATCATAGAGTGACAAGAAGTACAAGTGTTCTCTATATAATTGACATTCTCCTTTGTGGGGGGCTATGGAAACTACAGAACAGGAACAGTAAATCAGTCCCAGTAAGAGATCAACCCCAACCGAAATAACATCAGTCACTATTTTCAATTTAAGAACACAAGGCAGAGGCATACAAGATTTGCTGAATTAATTGTGAGATTGAACATTTTCCAGAGAGCTAAGGATACTTGTAAGATATAATAGAGTGCAGCCCCCTCATCTTTCATATGGAGGTCAAGTTCACAGAAACTGAGCCTGCTGAGCAGTTTCTGCCTGCCTCAAAATGAGGAATTGCATGCTGCAAGAACCAGTGTCTGGGGGCTGCTTCTGAGAAATTCAAGTAGTAAAGCACTTCAGTAAAGGTAGCTTACCTTGCTGATAGAATCTTGAAAACAAGGAAATGAAAGGGAAAGGCATAAAATGCCTCTCATGACAAAGACTGCAAAAAGGCCAAAGAATACAAATTTATAAAATCTAGCAAACATTTACCATTGTCTTCACTGCACTCAGACTGTTGGGGGATGTAATGATCATCAAACATTAGAGTACCAAGAAATACTTTCGTTGAAAAAGTGGTGACAGCAAAAGCAAAAGGACAGATACTCTGTCACTGATCAACCCAGGCTTCATTTTTATAGCCATCTGCCATTATTATTTGGCATGCAAATCACTATGCAGCAAAACCATGGACTTAGTTACATACAGGTCACTGGAAGTCTGGGCTATGTTGTGGTGTAGTTTTGGTTATATTTCAGAAGAGATAGTTTTATTTATGCGTGACAACTGGAGGTTAGTGAGGTTTTTTTGCTTTTTAGTGTAAACATTTCTGGCAGTTCTCTATTTTGTGTGCATACTGAAAAACAGATTATTTTGTAGGTGCAGGGCACTGCTGGGTAAATTGGAGCACACTGTTGTTAAGGCTGAACTTTCAAGAAAGCAGGAGGAGCTGCTTTATTTTTTAATTCTGTGCATTTTATATACACCATTCACTCCAAATATTTGATGTTTGCCACACTTGTTATGAGTTTCTCCAGAGAGATGCTGTCTTTTGGCAGCCAAAGATAAAGTTGACTGATACAAATGAGTTGCAGTACCCCAACAGTAATTAACCGTGATGCAATACCCATGCGAAAAAGAGGACTTGAAGAATTAACTGTTGAGTTTTCTTGACGATGCAGCTGCACTTTAAGAGAGAAAGCTCAACCCATCATAGAACTCCATTGTGTACATTAGAGAAAAAAGCTTGGCAAGATACATTCAAAATTTTTGCTAAAGAGATACAAATATTTTGCAAGGTCAAAGGGCACTAAGGCAGGCAATACTTACTTCCAGAGAAAAGCAGGCAGTATGACAAAGAAACAATATATTTTTTTATCTTCATTTTCACACTTCATCATCTAAGAAAGACTGTCTTTTTCAACCTGCTGAACTGATTTAAGCCACCCCAACTCTAAGTTAACTTTTACTTAAAAGTCAGTCTATGACACCCTAATCTAAAAAGTTATCTCTGCTTATGGTTTCAGCGCAGCTCTACAGAAGGCCAATACTTCCATTTTTAGACTGGATTTTACTATGCTATAAAGTTTTTATACAAATCTTACAGGTCTAAAGAAAAGGAATACTTTTGTAAGAAGACGAACGGTTGAAGCAACTGTTTTATAGCACAATATGAAACTTGACACTGTTTTCTGTTGCCAGTATGATTCCCAAGTGAGATGGATAAATTGTGGTCAAGACCTGGACAGGTTAACTAGTGGTCATCAGTGCTGGTGGTACCTTTATATACAAAAAAAAAAAAAAAAAAGGATACTATTGGACAGGGCATTTGAAATTTAATACCAGACATGAAACAAGACATCTGTTGGACTCTCATTTGTTTCTCTTTGAATGGGCTTTAATTGAAAGCTCAGTGAAAAATGCAGGTTACATTCTTAGCGTTATCAATAGTTTGTAACAGCAACGACATCAGAACAGTGATGCATCTAATATTTATACACTTTCTAATTTTAGATGTCTAAGAGCAATACATTATCAGATATATATATATACACACAATTTCAAGCAATTAAAAGTAAATAATAAACCCCTCCTCCCAAAACCCTGAAACAATATATTTCCTTACACTAATAATGTCTTTTTCACATATACTTGACAAAGAGTCTTTTTAAGTTACTTATCTTAAGAGTAATCTGTTAATGGAGATCCTGGACCAGCCCCATTAAAGTTCAGTTTTAAGTTTATACAGCTTGCTAGCCACATAACCAGTGTGGCTTTACATTGTAAATAAATCCCAAATGTCTACAGTGATTGGAATTAGTTTTGTGTAAAGGAGATCTATATGTCTCATGATGGAATAAATTTAAACCAATACATTTAAAAGAGAGAGAAAGAGAGAGATAGAAAGAGTTATTTGACAAACAAATCAGTTGTTGGGGATCAATTATGTGATTATTTAAAAAAAACAAGTTAACTTAATGGTAAGATTCTTATTTTCTGTACAGAGAGGTATTGGTTCATCTAGCTTTAGCTGCTCTAGAAATATGTTCTTTAAAAAAGTTTGATTTGTGAAATTCAAAAGCTGAGCTTCCAACTTTAAAAGCTTGCCCTTTAGCAGTACAAGTACAAAGTTTACCAAAAGTATCTCAGATGACTGTTCTGTCGTAGGATAGCTACACTAGCATTTGGAAACTTCAGCATATGCACAAATGCAGCAAGCATAAAGCTTACCTTGAACTGGGACAGGTACCCTACTCACTGCAGGACTGAAAAAGGTACTGTAATATGTACCTAGAAAAGTTCAAGTAAAAATTAAAGCAGAAAACTGGAAACAGACATCCAAGGTAAGCGTCGTTTATAGTAATATTGAAACTGTGGCAATCTTGCTCACTTTTTAACAAAGTTACAAATAAAAATCTCTTGAATATATTGAATAGGAAAATTTTTAAGTCCAAATGGAAGACAAGGCTGAGCAGAATCCTACGGTTTAGTTAACTTGTGTCAAATGGGTTGCGAAGACAGCCGCAGCTTTCTGACAGAGGTGATTGAAGATGGCTGAAATAGTTTGCAGTAGCTCATAATGTCCCATCTGGTTTATTCACTTGTTTGAACTGTCTAAAGGGCCAACTGCAGTTTAGTCATGTTCCTCTGGTGCATGTTGTGATGACGAACTAATTCATCAGACCTGGCAAATTTTTTTTGACAGCTGGGCCACCGGCAGCTGAAAGGCTTTTCACCTGTTAACAAAACACCCTGTTATTAACCGGGTACACCGCTTGCCTGAGACACTGCTATTTATTTTCTTTCTGCAGGGTTGTGAGGAGCTAGGCAGAGCTCGTCAGGAGGACTGGCACCCTGGGCTGGCCTGACAGGGTGTGGGAGTGCCCTCAATTCCTGTTCACTTCAGTGCTCAGTGCTTTCCTACTTCTCCCTCAGCTGGTGCTGAACAACAGCCTTTTCAGATGATGCAGAACATTCTGCAACAGTTCCTCCCTACAGAAAGGCCGGTACTGGACACACCGTGTTGCCATGGCTAGACTACTATCAGTTCTTGAACGAACTAGTTTCAAACTAACTCTGGCATTCACATAAGCTTCAGTCACACTTTTGAGTGCAGTGCAGACATACTGTTAGTCACTGTGAAAACTGTCAGTGACTATTTAGAGCTTGACATCAAGTCAAGGAGAGTCGTTCCGGCAAGCTCAACGAGTTCTTTGGGACTGGTGAGTGTAAGTGAATGTGGTAGAAGCAACAGAGTTCAGCATGAAGTCTGCTGAACCAGACTGAAAGTTTCCCACTACTGTCAAAATAAAGATTTGAGAGGCCCAAAATATTCAGTATTTTTCTAACATTCCAACAAATATACTCTTCACTAAAAATGAACCCCAAGCAAAGCACATACAATTTTAACAAGAAACGCCATCACCTTTTTACAGTTTAATCTGCTCTCTTGATTTTCTACAATACTTAAGTGGAATTTCAGGCCGTGTTTCTGATGCTGCAGGAATGCTGATGGAATGCTTTCATTAGCTCAGAGCAATGCCCGGTGACTCATGTTTCTTTTAGACTTGCATTTTCTATTTTTTTTTCTTTTTTTTTTTTCTCCTCAAATAGATGCAATACTTTAAAGCAGGTTCAGCTCTGGGCCTGGGCTCTTCCATGCTGTCTACACACCTCGTACTCTCCAACTCAAGACACATTGGAGTGGTAAGAGCTCACCCAGCCATCTTCTTCTCTTCTTTGCCTCACACTTTGTGCGTTTCACAAACATCCAAATTCAGGCAAAAGGGGATCTGGGATGGGCGTAAATGTTGTGTATTTCTGTTTGCAAAATCCCATGCAATAAACAGATTATATAAATGGGGCGGAGGGGTTAAAATCTACTTTATCCACTTAACATACACGCTTGCAAAAGCATCAACCATCTCACATGAGTGCATAAAATAGTATGGGACAAAGCTGATCTGGTTACAACTACTGATAAGAATCACAGATTGCATAAAGTGGTCTCCTTTCATCTCAGCAGCATTAGCCAAACCATCCTGTGAACTGATGTGAGTTATCTGTTACTGGCTAGTTTTTCACTGAACTACCACAGTAAAGACAGCACAGAGTTGTGCTGCCTTACAAGCAATTCTGTTCTCCTCTTGCAACAGGGGGCAGCAATCTCTACTAATCCTGCGCTAGGCACAGATTACTCCATACGGCTTCACTGTACAGATATCAGAAATCCTATTTCTATTGCTAAAAAAACAGTTGTGTGGAGTTTTCCTTTGATTTTGTTGTTGTTTTCTAAAGCAAAGATTGCTATCACAGTTAACTAACTTGCTGTGGAGACCCTGAATTTGTAGTTTACCGAATAGTTTTACAGTACACTTAAAATTAGGCCCACAGAAGATAAAAGTTGTGTGTGTTTTGTTTCACCAAGATTTAACATGGAGCAAGTTAACTTGAGCTAGATGTTTTGTTACAAAACTTAAGGGGTACAGGAGAAAAAGAGGAATGAAGCTACAGGGCAAGCTGGACATGAAAAATCCCTAGCCATCACTAGTGCTGTTTCCCCTCAGGGTATGTGTATTCTGCAGTCAAAGATGTATGATGCAGCCGAAATGGCCAACAGCAGCAGAGCAGCGCTGCAGGGTTCGCACACAACCTGAGCTGGTGGCAGGCAGCGATCCCACGCGAAGGTCTGTGCTATGCAGTTATCAGCCCTCAAGCACAGCTGTTTTCAGCGATGAGTGCAGTTTGGGCTTGGACCACAAGAAAGGACTAAAACAGAGAGATTAGTTTCACTAGAAAAAAAAGAGCTAGTTCTTCCCTGATTTAGGTAACCTGGAATAAAACCTTGCTGAAGTCAGGACACTCTGGAGTCTTCAAATGAGTTAGCAGATCAGTCAGCAGTGAAATGTGATGGGGAATATAGTTTATCCTGACTGGCTGACATGAGAAAACCTGCTCGCCATTTTGTCTCTATCAGAATGTCAGCTCTTATTGATTAAGAAAATATCTTTCTTCGTGCACATGCACACAGACCCAGGCGCTGCAGCTCAGCACGGGACTCTGGGAGAACCCAGGAGTACAGCCATGCGCTTTACCATGTTTGGATTGCATGTGCAGATATGGCCGTTACTTGAAGCATTTCTTTGGCTGGCTCCACAGAAAGTCCCATTATTCTCAGGTGAATCATGTCCTTTATGGAAATTTCTTATTTATTTATGAAAGTCTTAAACAGGCATTTCTTATGGTCCACAAGAGAACAAAAGAATACTTAGCAGGGAGAAAAAGATTTTCAGGCTCCTTGTCTACCAGTACAGAGACACATTTTAAAAGGTTAATCCTAGTATAGAAAACACTGTGGCATCTAATAAGAGAGAAGGGAAATTATTTCCTGACAAAAATAATCTCAATTCTTTTTAAACTAAGTTAGCAGGTCAAAGTGTTTGGTAAAAAAATGACTTGGTAAAAATATTCCATATGTATTGCGAGGGAATAGAAAATGTTTATTCATAAGAACAATTTTAAAGTTACAACTAAAAGACAGAGGTTGCTGCGGTTGCTCCTTAATGGTGTTTACATTTATGTAAGTGCAGAATAGACTAAAATGGCCTCCTATTTTTTTTCTTTATTTTTATGAAATACTATGGTTTCTACAAAAAGGTCCTTGAATATTTGAGTAAGCTTTTACTTTAGTGTCTGTCAGTGTGAGTTTGCAAGAGGCACTCTTTTTATCTTCTGGAGAGAAGAGATTACAGTGCAAGRAGCAACAACAAGAGCTTTGCCATGATATTCTGCATTAGGCTCAACTGACGCTTAGGGGAAGCATGAGTAGGTATGAATACTTTAGATTACAGACCTTCTGCTGAAGCTAGAATTAAAACTTCTGTCTTGTAGGTTTTTGCAGTAAAGCAGTAGAACAGCTTCACATTTGTGGGTTGAGACCATGATGTTCATTTCACAATAGCTGACAAAATACATTTTGCCAATCTGAAATTTCTTAAAACATGAAATAAGAATGTGTAGTTTCTAAAATCACCTAAATCCCATTTTGAAAAGTGACTATGACATTTAGGGACTATAGTCACATTGTAAAATCATTGGACTCTGAAATGATTTCTGTAGTTTTGAATATTTAACCCCTCCTTAAGAGACTTTCTAATCATTTAATTTATAGTAACATTGATTTAAACTTAATAAATAATGAAATATAAATGTGAAGAAAAGTTTACGCACTTGTTTTACCTGTATGAGTCCTGGTATGAGTCTTCAGATGATCAGATCTGGAGAACTTTCTCTGACAGGTTTTACACTGGAAGGGTTTCACGCCTGAAGAGATAAAAGAAGTCTATGGTCATATTCCAACATCTTTTGGGAGGGTGAATGATATCAGCTATGTATGAGTTTTCAAAAATCTGGATTTTTTTGTACTAGTTACTGTAACTGCTCCTCCCAGCTTCATGCCTACGCATTACAGAAAGTCGTTAATCAGCCTGCCACACATAACCCCTTTGCAACCTCCTTTTCCTACATCTGGGCCTGAAGTATCCAAACTGCACCAGCATAAACAAACACCCACTTACACTGCTGGACCAAGGGAGCTTTGCAAACTTCATTAATTTTTATCCTATGGCTTGGCACTGTTGGCATCATATATGAGCAGATGCTACATAAGAAAAGTAGAGGTTTAGGAATACAAATTTTGTATCCTCCCAGTAGGCTTTACTGCTACTGCTTACTTTACACRCTGCACACAACTCTCGGACTGCTTAATGCAGAAGTTCTAGCATGCAGTTGTTAATATATCATCCCCAAAGGGTACTTTTACCACTAGCCTTCAGAGACACTTTTTACCTCTGTCAACAATACCATTTCAGTGGGATAGAACATCTTTAGCAAGAAAAGTAATAGACAAATCCACCACATAACAGCCAGTAGACCAATTGTCAGACCGCTCTCCTGAGATATAGGAGACCCAAACTCAATTTCTTCCTTCAGCTCAGTCAGAGAAGTACTCTGAAACCCTTCCTCACATTCGTGCAGAGTGCCCTTGCGGTTTGACTCCCAGCCGGGAGGCTGGAGTCAGCATCGTCTCCTCCTCAGTGACTCYGAAAGTGGCAGCTGTCTCCCCTGTCAGTCTGGACCTCAAGAACTCCAGAAATGCTGAAATGGGCCATTCTGACGTTTCCAGAGAATGGTGCACATGCACACACAAAACAACTTGCTAAATTTAGGCTGAACTCAAAAAATAGTTTTGGCTAGCTGAGAACAACATCTCAACCAACGAATGATTCACTGAGAAAGATCACGCACACCTAGCTAGGACCCAGATGCATTCATGACTGCTCTTGCCTGCTCCACTGTGTGGTTAACRAGTGCTATACACTTCCCAGGCTGTTTTTGGCTAGTTGTACTCTCTAGTGCAATCCAACCAGCCAGATCTTTGACATTTCTCTCCTTGCTACTCCTAGAATTGCTCTTTAGCCAGCAAAGTTCAAAAAAGGCTCAAATCTAAGCATAAATGGTTTGCTGAACTGCAGCCCTGGAGCATGTAGCTGCTATGGCTTTTCCTTCTCCACTCCTCCTTTCCACATGCAAGTGCACACTAACTCCACCACCTTTTCAAGTTAGGCATAGGCAGCACTCACATATTAGCTTTACCACACAAACACCAGAATATCAACAGTAGTGTTTATCAGGTTACTTGTTGGCAATTTTTTCTTGCAGAACTGTTTGCTTTTTAAAAATATATTTCCTATATTGGAGATACAGCACAGAATGGTTGCATTTAAAAAGCTGTTTCAAAAAGATGGCTGAAGGATGAAAAGGTCACATATACAAGCATATTAATACTGAAATGACAGCAAAAAAAACAGCTACAGTCCACTACTGAAGCTAAATTTAAGAATAAACCTTTACAGATAACTCACATATGAAGGTGAAATCTAAAGAGTAGAGGGGTGTTGCCAACAAACCTGTGTGTCGTCTTTGGTGCCGTTTGAGTTGGTCTGAACGAGAAAATCTTCGTTCACAGTCCTTAAAATCACACTGATAGGGTTTTTCACCTGTAAAGGACAAACGGTTTGTTAGAAAATGTGGCTAAAGTGGGGAATACATCAACTAGAATCAGAAGATAAAATGCATTATACTAAAAGATTTGATCTTCCTTCCTTTCTAAAGCAATCTAGAGTTAGGCCAGATTCTCATTTGATGTAAAACTATACAACTGTATTAGAATCACTGAGGAAAGTCTGGGGAAAGAACTAATTACACTACATTGTCACTGATCTTGAATCTCTTTGTTCTAAAAAACGGCCCATTAGGTTAAAATCACAAAAATGAAGTTGCATGAAAACCATTTTATTGTTTTCTGCTGGAAAAGAACCGAAATGTCTTGTTCAATATTTCACAGAAAATCTTATTCAGCCCTTTCCACCTGTTCCAGAGATAAATAATTTGTGCAAGGGAACATCTTGCAGTTTGTTCTAAATTGGATTTGAGGCAAAAACTAAACCAATGACATCCATGCAGCTGGTAATTTTAACTATGCTAAGTGAGTTAAAAGAATAACAGAGCAAAATTCAACCACAGAAAAATACACATTCTTCCCCAAAACACAAACGATGTTTCTTCCATAAAGCACCATTAAACAGAATTTCACATGCAGCTGCACACCGCCGCAGGCAAGCCTATGAATTATTCCAAAGCCTCATCTAACTATAAACTCTTCCTCCACCTTCTGTACAGTTCAGTGGAGAACCTCAGGATATGTTCTGTCTAGGACCAAAAGTGAACTTCTGATTTTAAAAAACTGAAATCCCTAAAAGCTAGTGTCTCAAATGAACATGATTTTCAAAATGAAGGACTTTACCAGCCACATAAATATGCAAAGAGAAATGCAGCAATCGAAGGACTTGAGGAAAGAGGGAAATGCTGCTGGACTGCAGCACGCTGCAGAGTTAGGGAAAATCTAGCCATCCCAAAAAAACTAACCCATATGCTGTTACAGAAGGAGCTGTATGGCTTTTCAGATCTGATTCTCATGCAGTCTCAGGCCCCCTTACACAACAATGTAGTCCTGCAAGAGCCTAAAATATATACAGTTATATCAATACCTACACAAAGTCTTTTTACAGTGCCACAGCCCTGCATAGAGACCTCAGCATGAGAACTAATGAAACCTCTCACTGCAGGGCAGGGAGGATCCTGGCTTTTATCTGGAAGGTACACACTAGACCAGCTGGGACCTGCTTTGTCTGCTGCGCAGAGCTGAGGTATAAAACACAAATCCAGCATGAAGGAGCTAAGGAAAATAGTCAGCTGAAAATACATGGGACAGTGGGTTTGGCTTCTCTGTGTGTAATTTTAAACTCGTAACACTTTCAAAAACCTTCAATGAAAGGATCAGCATTTTTTATTATCTTATGATGAGGAGAAGGTTTTTCTTAGCAGCAGTTGCATCTTAAATGAGAACTCTATCTTCTGAGGTACAGTACAGGAGTATCTCTGTGATGCCGTGTTCATCTTGTGCATAATTTATGTAAGTGAACTGGTCTGTCTTATATAAATATTTGTTTGGAATTAATCATTAGGATAATAGGATGTGACAGGATTTAAGGGCCTAGAGACATTTCTCCTTCCAAAAAGATTTTTCTGGCCTGTCTTTAGACACCATGTAAGTACTATTATAGAATCAATTGAAAGGCTTATTAATAGATCTGTACTATATTTGCACAGAACTCTGTTCTAAGATACCAGTGCAAACTATTTTAGTTTAAAGCAGAAACCTGCTGATCTGGGTAACACAGCAGAAATAGCATCTTAAGAAGAGCATTCCAAATTTATAATGGTGTAGCTAAGATCAAAATTTCACAATAGCAGCTAAATCTTCAAGAACAATTTAAGCTCCTGTGACAGTCACCCAAAGGAGTTTACTGATTCTTAAACAGGTGTGGATAATTTCCATTCTGCTGTGCTTAATTTATTAACATAAGGGATTAAAGTTGCCACAAGTGTTTAAAATAATTCCCCACACTTTGACCACAAGGACTCCCTGGGGGGTGCCTGCTTTTCAGAAACCACTTACTTCCAAGGAATTCAGCCCTTTGGCAGATTTAAGAGGGGAATGTCAGCAGAGCAGAATGCAGTGACAGGATGATTATTTCCTAATTGCAATATAAATGCAGAAGATAGTTAGGGAGGTATTTGAATAAAACAGTATAGCGGGTCTGATGGCATGCATCTTAAAGTATTTCTTTAAATACTTGAAATATAATCTTGATTAAATTCAGGACAAATTTAACCAATGCATGTATTAAAGGAATCAATCTGGTATGCTTAGCACAGAGATATGTCAATACTGCATACAAAACAAAAGCAAACAAACAAAAAGAGGCACAATACTTGGACGGAAATCCTAGTCTTTCTTTCCTTCTACATATTCCATATCAGCTGGTGCCAAGCGAAATGCCTGCTGAAACCCATTGTCATGTAATCGTTAACTTCCACAACTTTCATCAGAACAGGATGACAAGAAGATGCCAAATTAGAAAAAGTCTGTTGGTGCCTCATTAAACCACTACACAGAAAGAGTCTAGGGCAGCGTCTAATTTCCCGTAGATCCATTAGAACCTCTCCAGTAGCAGGCTTAAGCCTCTCAATGTATGAAAACCATCCCATAATACAGTCAACTTCCTATATGACCATATAAAATTTCAAAAAAAAAAAGAGAAATGATGATGAACTTTCACCAGTCCTTTCAGCTGAGGTTCTCATGATTATTTGCATTTCATTACTAAAAGAGAGAACACAAAAGGAAGGCTAAACTTAGTGTATAATGAAATAGTCAAGATGGGAGGGGATAGAGGTAAATTTCTGATACTTAGAAAAATAAAGCTCAGCAATGACAGAGCAAGTGTGATTCAGCCTTTGCATTACTGCAATAAATATTTTTAATAAAATAAACCTATTTGCTCAAAGAGGGCTAAATTAAACCAGAGCAAGCTCACACATTTTCTGAAATTCCTACTACTACAGCAGTTGCACAAAATATTCCCCATAATCATTTAATCTAATTAAGGAGCACTGGAAGAGCAAAAGCCTGCTGCTAACAACAAAACATCAGGAGAAGGGGCTGATTTTGAAATCAGAGCTTGCAGACTACTGGTGTGAATGAGAATCTGAAGGCTTCCCTGTGCTCACCTCACCAGCTTTTCTTCTATACCCACTGAATCAAACAAGCACAACCCCTCAATCAGAACTTTACTGCACCAGTATAACACATTCCTCTTCAACCTGACTTGCTTCAGCAAAGTAAATCGTGTTTCTGTATTTAGCAGAGAGCCTTTACAGGTAAAATTTTCTATCATCTTCACACAGGGCTTGAGGTATAGAAGGATGTTATTGTTGTGCAACTAATCTCTTATTTTAAATACATAAATAATTTTGTTTTATCCCTCAGAAATGAAAGCCTAAGAATGGTCCATACTGGCTAAGGCCAAAGGTCCATCCAGCCCTGTGGTCTCCCACACTGGTTCACCAAAGATGCCCATGGGAGAACAGAAGAGGGTAAGTAGCCATAATACTTTCCCTGGACACTCTCCTAGTATCCAACAGTCTGTGAGTTAGAGACTTTTGAGCCAAAGGTGACTTTCTATTTAACAGTGCTTAATGGAGTTTCTTTCCATGAATTTGTCCAGTTGTTTCTTGAACCCATGTAAACTTTCAGCTCCCACAATATTCTGCAGAATGATATTCCACAGCTTAAGTAGAAAGGTCAGTATTTCAAAGCAGCATTAATGAAAGAGTGCTATCCTAGAAATCACAGCACTAGACTCTTAAGAGGAGAGGCTGTTCAGTTCCCAGCTCAAACACAAATAAGCCCAGCTATCATCTCTATATAAAAAGAATATAGCTAGCTCTGTCTTTCAAAGGTGTTGTAACGATGAACTGCACTAATGACTGTAAGGTGTTTTGCAGCATAGCGACACATGCCATCGTAAAAGGATATTTGCTTTAGTTAAAGCAAAGAAATCGTTATTAGATGATGAGCACAAAAATGATTATTCGACTGCATTACTTACACCCATTAGAACCTCTGAATTTCACCACCAAGAGCTGAGACGCCAACCGCATAAAGGGTGAACTTCCTGAGTTACAGATTCTCAGTTTTCATTACAGAAATTCGCACCTGCAGTGGAGCACATTTAGGCTGAAGGATGTTTTTTGCACGAAGGCAGAGAATACTTTCCCTGCAAAGATGCTGCTCTTAGTTAGGGTAAATCCACAGTTTTTCCAATGTGTGGCGCTACACTCCAAAGGGCTGAGGCAAAAATGGTGATGTTTCCACCATACATGAAATTCATGAAGGTTTAGACATGAATTTGTTTCCGCAAAGAAACCTCTGAAGTCTACTACAGGATAACAACTCACTATATTAATGGCTGTACTGTTGAAAAGTTATATGTATTTTTGCATTTCCTTTAGCAGGCCTATCTACTGCAGCAAAATATACCAAGATAAGAGAAAGCTTTTTTGGCTGTACATGTTTCAATAAAGGCATTGTTAACAATGGATAAGCAGTCTTGGAGGGTACAAAATGTCAACATGTTTTCAACTAAGGCTATATTGAAACATTGGTAAAAACTGATTACAGAATCCAATTTTGTGTTTTAGAGCCCTGTTTGATTTTGCAGTACTGCAGCTAGTGAACAGAAGATCTAATGAGCCAGTCCTCTGTAAATACCTATGAGAGAAAGGAAAATGATAATCAAGAGCCAACATTATTCTGTAATGATACCACCTGCTGGTTTAATATTAGATATATGTAACTATTTTCAAGTCAGGTGTTCATAATTACAAAATTGACATACCATTATGCGAAGAAAGGTGGAAGAGCTTCAATCCCAYGAGTCAGTCCAGAAACATAAGACATTAGGACTAGTAAAATTTTATTTTGGCCATAAAGAGGTATACTAAACAGAACTAAATTATCCTATACTCTGGCTGCTTTCTGAGAGCTCTCCTGACTTTAAACTGGCTTGTCAGGATTCCTCCCCATCAAAAACTTGGAATAGAAGAAGAGAAATACCCCTTTGTTTAGTAAGAATATTAGGTACTATGTCTGCCAATTACTTTCTGTCTAAGTAAGTTAATTCTACCAAGTTCAATTTGCATATTTAGTAGTGAACTCTAAAATTAGCTTCACGACATCACTCTAAAGTGGTGTTATGGAGCTAATTAGGTTACAAACAGAGAGATGATCAGAGAGCCTAAGAGACAGCCATATAAATTAGTCAATGCATCCTGATAGCCTCACTCTAGTCATACTGGTCCCTTAAGATATCCCCTCGCATATAAAAACAGGCAGGTGGAGAAAAAAAAAGAAGGTGCAGAGAAGTGTGAACTGTAGCTGTCATAACTGTTGTCAACAGCAAGACACACAGTCTTCATAGCAATGACTGATCAGCCCTTGGGAAAGTTGGTTTCCAAATTTTGCTTTCAGCAATCAGCTTTTCCACAAGAAAGATCCACAATTTGGGGTTAGATAGCCAGGGAAAGACACAATGTTACAAAGGAAACTGGAAATGGGTTCTCAACATAACAGTTTCCCTAGCTGGCAAGGACTCTTGAAGACAATGGGACTGAAAAGGACCATATGGCCACCAAGTCCAGACCCTCCACAGTGCCAGGCAGCCATGAAAATATATTAATTCATATTCAGAAGTGTTTGCAAAATATCCACTACAAATACTTCCATACAGCATAGTTCACCAAGCACTCCCAAAAACCAAGACTTACAGGCTACAGGAGGAGACAAGAAATGAAGCGCATCATGTCCTAATCTCTGTGGCAGCTGGGAACTTGCTAGAGTAAAATTTCCGGGTGATAATCACAGGAAATAGCTAGCACCCGTACAACAGGCTGAGGGCAAAAACCTAACTCTCCCTGCTGGTTAGATAAAGGGGAGAAATCCCTTCTGATCCCAAGTCTGAATGCATCAGTCAGGCAAGTTAACCAACTACCCAAACAATTTCCATACCAGCAATGCACTCTCTCTTGCTTCCTGTCTTTAGTCACAACCAATTCCAAGGCTTACACGGCAGAGGGAAGCAAAAACCCCCAAATACATCAAGACGCATTGCCACATCACATACCAGTGGAGAAAATGTTCCTTCCTGGTCCCCTTGGGTTACCAGGGACAGCCCAATATCAAATAAATAAGGTACTATCTGCTTTCAAAGTCCCAGCCCATCAAAAACTCAAAACTCCTCTCCCATGTTTAGTTTCTTCTCTCTAGAAATTACCTCCTTCTATCAYGGGCTCTCCATAACCTCATGGAAAAAATAAACCTAAACTTAAAACCCCACTACTTGTTTGAAATATGTCCCTGGAATCTACCTCTCAGATAACTAAAATATTTCTTCTAATTTTTAGTCTGAATGGGTTGATTGCTAATTCCTGCCCATTTAATCATATTCCACTATTATTCTCTTATTTAAACAATTTTACATCTTTGAGGCTTACTGCAAATGCGTTTCTAAAATGGCATCACGTCCATATTCTCTCTCAATCTGTATTTTGCCAGGTACAAAAGGTTAGTTTCTTCTCACTACCTTTTGAGATACATTTGCCAATCCTTTAATCATCCCAGAAAGCCTTCTCTACCCCTTTTCCAGCCTACATTCCCCCTTGCTGATCATAGTTGACCAGAACTGGGCATACCATATCCCAGAGAGGTCTTAGACACAGCAACATTTGTATCAGCAAATGCAAGCTTGGGGAGTCAAGTTGGCCATTTACTGAAAGCACCTTGCGAAGGTTAGAGATAAGAAAAAGGCTTCTTGTCAACATATGAAAATGTAGTGGCAGAGAAATCTGGGCCCACCTTTACAGAAGAGGTGCTTGAGGGGAAAAGACTTTTCTCCTCTACCTAGTTCCACTATAGCATAAACCAAAATAGCAGGAGGGGGCTTCTATAACCTCAAAGCCAATGGGAGAACTCGCTCCAGGGCTGCTAGATGGCCATAGTCCCATTCCTTACATCTTCTGTGGCTTTTGTGACTCTGCATGCCTAGATAATATGTGATATAATGCTAGAAATCTTCTCCAGTTAAAGAAAAAAAAAGAAGAATGTAAACTGAATTCCTTGTGATGCATCTAGAAATAATACCACGTAAGCCAAGCAACTAAATGCAATAAAATACAGGGCCAGAGCAAACAAATTAATATTATGATTGCTAAAATACAGAGTAAATCAGTCCAGGAATGAAATAAATAGCAATTATGAGAACAATTCAGAACGGCTTAGGCATATTCAAGAAAAATACTGCTGCTAATGGACCCCAAAAAGGTCTCCAAATTTTCTTTGGTTTTAGACTTATTTATGGAAAATAGAATAGCATTTCTGCAGACCTTGGACTCTAAAGACTAAATTCCAGTTACAATCTAAATTATCTTGAACCTGTAATCTGAGCAACACTGAAGATGTCTATCTGAATATTTTGTGACTTGCACATTCAAAAATTAAAAATGCTTTGTAATGTTTATTTCTCACTTATAATTGTTTTGTGCAAGTAACTAATGTCACCATATGGCCTCCATAAGGAAAAGTTTGCAAACTCTTTTTATGAGACATTAGGACACCTGCCCAGTCCCAGCAACATGGACTGCCTCCCTGTGGTCTGTTTCATGCCTTTGACAACTACAGGAATTGTTAACATTGCAGAATAATTGAAAGAAAGAGTGTGACATATTTCTAGTACAAAGGAGCAGACAGAAATGTGATGGACAGTCAGCAACATATACTCTCCAGAGACAACAGCAAAACCAGACTGCCTCTTGAGAAACCAGTCATATATTAAATTTTGAAGGAAGACACCAAGGTAATATTACTTTCACATTCTGTCATATTCATGACTAACTAAACATCCATATTTACAGATTTTATTTGCAGATTTAAATCACAGTACCCAGAAAGCACGGTCTAAATAAAAATGGGATAGGCAATCAGAAAAAAAAAAGCAGACGGAACATATCTAAAGATGTATCATAATTACACGTTTCCAAACAGTTACAAATCTTCAAATAGGAAATGATTCAATTTATTCTTGTGCAAGGTAGAGCAGGGCATTGTATTATTTCCACATTTTGCGACTGCCTGAATTCAAAGAGATCCCAGGCCTTAGCCTACAGATTACTGTCTTCAGTCTCAATTCTTCACAGAAAGATCCCATAGGAAGGAAGCTCATTCTCCAGTCCTCACTTCCCCACCCCCAACCATAAAGGTGCTTACAGAGGGAGACAAGAGGATGCTAAAGGTCTGGGTTCCTCTTACAGAGGAAACTTTACAACAGTGAAACTTTCAGTTAAACCCCAAAAGACTCCCTAAATAGTAAAAGAGGGAGGGAGGAGGTGATCTCCTTGCTGTCAGTGCTGTTCCATGTTTTTCTTCCTCACTAGATTCACAGAGAATCTTCTGCATCCAGAAGAGGAACTGCTCAGATGCCAGAGCACATACATACCTTGTCTGACAGATTCACACTGTCCCCAGATTGGCAGATCATTTCTTGCACCTTATGCCATTTTAAAATCACCCTACCCACTCTGCTGTCCAGTGTTGTAACGTAATTTATACCAATCAACGCTGACACTTACCAGTGTGCTTTCTGCTGTGCATCTGTAAATGGGACAACTTAAAGTATCGCTTGTTACAGCCAGGGTACGCGCACATGAAGGGACGTTTTTCATTTGTCTCACTTGCTGATCGGACAATAGTTGGAGCTACTCCTGGCACCCGTCGGACATCCTACAATGACAGAGACTCGCTGATGCAATGCATATGTTCTCAAGTTTTTAGTTATCATATTCAAAGGCAAACAGTCAAATGCACTTCTCCATGACAAAGAGATACTTGAATATAGCGCACTGCAAATAGGCAATTTTATTTTATTTTATTCTTCATTAACAAAGTACAACTTTAGTATACCTTAATCTGTTCTTTGTAGAGCATTAAAATTATATGAAGGTGAAACGAAGTGAACTCTGCTTACTAAATTCCCTCACCAATATTATACGTAAGATTAAACAGGCCATGTTCTGACGTCATGTACGATCACACAATCCTGGAAGAACACTCATTGGCACAAGAAATAATTTTAGGCTTATACCAGCCAAAGAGATAAGAGCATGAGCCAGAGTAACATTCTGTTCTTTATATTAGACTTTCATATTAAGTTAAAGGACAGGGATATTTATTAATGTATTGGGTTAATGCAAATTGGTAAAAAACAAAACAAGAAAAACTGTCTAGGTGGAGCTGGTGGATAGTTCAGCCTTAATACAGTTTGACCACTGTCACAATGTTCCATCAAAAACGATCATCTCCTGGAATAATTAACTTCCTTAAACAGTGCTAACTGCTTAGTTGTATTCACTCAACAAAAAGCTGGCTCACACACCTATTTCTGAGAGCTCGCTACTAAATAATGAATTGTTAAACCATACAGTAAATAAAAAAGTACAAAAGATGCTGTCTAAAAATGTTCACATATGTTGAAAACACAGAAGACAGAGCAACACGGAAGAGATATATTATGTAATGACTTTGCCATAAGTTTAGAGAAGGTATATTTTTACAGTGTTATTTACCAATGCTCTAACTTTCAGAAAGGGAGAAAATTAACTCCCATGAATGATATTTTCCTTCCAAATGTTTCTAAAGTAGTCATTAGTTCACAATCGCTTATTTTATTTTCTTTTAATGAAATAGGTTCAAATTAGTAAAGCTTCAGAAATCCCTGAAATCAAAATGTCATCTAACACTTTTTATATACAATATTGGACTTAACCCATTGCAACCACAGAAGCCTTACACGGCAAAAGTGACTGCAGCTAGATGCTGGACCTTCTATTTTGGGCCATTCCAAGAAGCTGATAAGGAATATTGCCTCACAGATGCGTTTTAAAGGAGAAATAAATAATTTTAAATGGCTGTGTTAGAAAGTAGTCTTACATTATACTTCAATGAAGTCAGGGCACATGTTATTTCAAGCATTTCTTGATAACACAGGGAAACCGCAAATCAAGGGTGGATTTATAAATACCAATGAAGTAGTAAACAAACATTATAATCAGGCAGAAGTTTACTTCCCTATGAAGAATGCCCTGCTATACTCACTTGTATGCCTCTAAAAACTCCATGGGTGTGTATTCTGTATTGGGCCCCACAGCTGTATAACATAGGAGCACTGTGGTTCTCATTTTCATATCCTGCTGTATGGCTGTAAATAAAGAGGGGAATAATGGAGAAATGAAATAGTTTTCAGTACTCAGCTCCATGTGAGAGGTTTCATTTCTTAAGTTGGCGATAACATATGCAGAGTTCACTTCTGCAGCCAGGATATCCAAGTTCAAGCAGCATTCACCAAAAGAAGCCTGTTCTACCTTTGCATGGGTCCGCTCCCTTCTGGCCCAATGCACTGACCCCATACATACATCTACCAGTATCCATTAAGACAGTCAGAAAAAAAATTACTGCCATGATTTGGACTCTGATGTATTTCCACAAAGATATTAGGTAAGGGGAAAAAATCCACATAGCAGTGTAACTGTGTCATGTGCACATGTACACGTTATTTATCAGTTAAATGTGGGGCTGGCTATTGCTAATATCTTTTGGAATGAGCAAAATGCCTCAAGTTTCACATTAAGTGCAGTGGATTTTTGTCAGCACCTCATGACTCAGATATTACCAGATACTACCATGAAAGTGATGACATTTATAAGAATAGCAGTCATGTACTCATAAACAGAGATTACAAATCAGTGTCCAAACTATTTATCCCACATATCAACTTGCAGGATGCACTACAGATTAACCCTTTACAAAAAATAAAAATAAAAAAATCAGCCTATTCCTGCTGGGTATAAATGATCAAGATTCCTCATGCAGCATCATGACAACAATTTAAAAAATATGTAACTTCCGTTGTGTTTTGGGGGATGTCACAACCATGTGTTTATCTAATTACACTTATTCTTCAAAGTCTTCCTTTCTGCTCTCCAGAATGTTAAAAACATTGCTGTATTTCCTGTGTGCAACCTCCTTGATGTCAAAATGATGTAAATAAACTTTAGCTTTTAAATTAGTAGCCATATGTATTAATATACACTGGCAATGGTAAGTGCTCATATTTTACACTGTGTTAGAAATTAGAAAGCCCAGAACAAAGCCCAAGGGCACAGAGCTAGGGACAAAGATGGATACCTAGGATGTTATCCCAGTCTTTGCCAAATGCTTGCAATAGCAATTCTAGGGGGTCCCTGAGGCCCAGACTCTCATTTCACTGGTCCTTCCTTTCTTTTCACTCAAAGTTCATGTGCAGAGTAGAATTACAAGGAAGTTTTAAACCACTTAAGTGATTTGCAGAACAGCCAGTGGAACTGGAATGCAGGAGACATCTAAACAGTTTGTGAACTTCACCAAAAAGGAGGGGAAGAGTTTTTGTGAACAGCTATTACTGTAGCATGAGGGCCACATCCGTCATTGTTAGTCCACATACCAGCTTGCAGGCTGCCACCTGACAGATGTGCTCTTTAGCTCAAGTCCTTTGCTGCTTGAAATACTAGATTCAAATCCTGGTTACAACAGCTCCCACCAGCTGCCTAACCTGAAAGGCACAAGTGCACACAGGCATCACCTATATTTTACGTCCTATTTCTAAGGGCACTTCCACCAGATTCAGAGATCCACTCAGCGGTCGTTTTGGCCCAGCTGTTCAGGGAGGAGCATCACGGCCGTAGCCAAACTAGTAGCCATAGCAAGCCTTCTGGAAGGCAACTTCCACTTGCATCTGTTACGCAGTATCTGACCTTGCATCTTTGGTTGGTTCAGTCAGCAGAGCCAAATGACACAAAGACCTGCTTTTCAGCGATTCAGTGACAGCCACCATTTTCCTACTTCTGGCCAGCTACAACTTGTCAAGAATTCACTTCAGTTCCTCCTACCCAGGCAAAGGATCAAAGGCTACATCCTTTAGGAGACTTTACTCTGCTTATTTCAGTCTTAAGAGGCAAACAGGAGATCATAATGAAACAAGCTATAGGATGGTTACAAGAAAGTATTGCTGATCTGTGGCATTATCTGCAATAGTAGAGAAAGGAAGATACTATTATCTGATTCAAAGGGATTAATCTCTTCTCTGGATATGTACCATGTCTAACTACATAGAGTCTCCTTTTGTCTCCTACTTGGGGCCTTTTGTCCCCTAATACAGGCAATAAATTACCATTTGCTCAACTCAAATTCCCCATCAGTGTTGAATTTTCCTCTCCATTTAAAGGCAGCAAAGTCCATAGACTTTGTTAAAAAAAAAAAAAGAAAAGAAAAGGAGGGAGGGAGGGAGGTAGTTAAAAAGCACCCAACCCATGGTAACACTCATGTTAATCACAAATCATATGGTGCATTTTTAAAAAGGAGGGAGATGAGAACTACCATCTTAAAATGAGGAAGTTCTGCAGTTTGCAGCAGAAGCTGTTGCTGATCTGCAGTGTATTAGTAAATCTAGGGTAAATGTGAACTTCAGCATTAGTCATCCTGAGTAACTGTGTAACCTTTCATTCACACCTTTGCTAACGGCCTTACACATTATAATAAACAAGAGACAAAAAGCCAGATAAGAAGAATTCCCAGGACAGAAACTTTAGAAGGAACAGGAATATCCAGTAAAAGCTTATGCCACAAAATACAGCCTAACTTTCCCTTCAAATTCGCATGTTTTTCATCCTTCAGTGATTAAGATTTTTGTAAAAACTAGTCAGTTCTGAAATAATCCCTCCCAGAAATAAGAAACAGAACAAACACTCTGTCTTGTGCCCTCAACTATGTCTCCATGAATGGGAGATATCCTCCAGAAGATCTCCATCTTAACTTTTATTGCATAGTTGGGAAGTCTTCCTCAGTGTTCAGCCTTTTCATTTTCATATTTCCTCCCATTATTTCTAATTATACTTCACTATAGCTGTACATAAAACTGCAAAGCCTTGAAGATTAAAACCTGTTTTCAGAGCCTCCTGACCCATAATATACTAACTACTGAACAGCCATCTACTTAAACAGCTCCCTATAAGAGACATTTTAGGGAGGAACCATAGTTCCCATTTTAAAACATATCAGCATTGACTGGTACTCAGCATGGTCATATGGACAAAGACAGCAAAATGGGCCATGTGAGATTTCTTGGGCAAGATGGTATTATCTACTATGAAGCAATATGGAATAATTTGATCTTCAGGGAGGTAGAAATTAATAGTGAATGTTCATTCAAATCAGTGAAGATACTGGTACACTGAAGGGAGTTTTCACAGTCAGTCCCTACCACAGCTCTCTTGAACTTGAACCTTTACTCTGCATCAATAGTAACCTTACTGTGAAATATGAACTCTTCTCTTTCAACCTCTTTCCTCTATGCATCCATGATGTACGCCACAAAATTTATACCACATTTTGCACAGTCAGGTTTATTTATGTTGCTATAATCTATATACTAAAATAAAAAGAACTGATAGAAGAACCAGTATAAATCTCCTAAATATATTACTGAACCTGAAACACCTGCTTTACTGCATTAGAAAGATAATGATCAGAGGAAATCCCACATACATGAGCAATGAAAATAAGTGATGAATTTATACCTGCAGTACATTAAGTAAAAGGAAATCTTAAGAGGGTTGGAAATCTTTAACTTTTGTCTTTTCTAGTCAGGGATTATATGTTTAACTAGGCAAACAGACAATGCCTCATACACTTTGACTTCACTAAAGTATAAAAATAGTGAAAACTTGTCCAGGTAGTCTCTCAGGAGTAGGCAACATCCTACATCTCCCCCAAGCACCATGAAGTCCACATTTTATGTTTCAGATCCAGTAACAAAATATGTATTACAGATCAGAAAGAAAATGCATTAGACATTCTCCGGTGCTGTCCAGGTGAACACTGATAATTCAGGGTAGGTAAGCACTGATACTTTGGGATAGACCTGTTCCCAGAGGAGGATCCGCATGTTCTCCTCGGGCAGCCTGGGCTGGTGCGGCACCACTGAAGGCAGTCGGGAGAACCACCAGCGGAGCCGCGCGCTGCTCTGCTGCAAACCGGCTCATGCACCGCTGCCAGCGCTGGCCTAAGCTCCGACACGGTGATGTCCCCTTCCTCCAAGGGCTGAGCAACCCCCAGGAAAAATCCAGCTAAAGCCAAGGGGATACCAAGGGGCAAAAAACAAACAAACAAAAAAACCCCCACAAAATTTCCCCTTTAAAGCCTAGAGTTATCATTAGGAGAGACACAAGGCTAATCCCTCTGCAAGTCCTACTAGGAGTCGGAACTAAGCAAGGCCAGATGCAGCCGAACTGGTCTGTCAGGATCCACCAGGAATTTTTGTTCAAGTAAGGACTGCAGGATTGGGCATCATGGTCTCATTCTGCCTTTACCTGTAAATACGCAACTCCCTTAACTTCAATGGGAGCAGCACGAGGGCAGAACTGGACTATAAATATTTAGAGTTCACCAAGTTAGTTGATGAAAAATGGCCCAGTGTATCTGTTCTTTGGTTCTAGACAGTCATAAACAGACCTGGAAACCTATCCATAAAATGTAACTCTAGATAACTGGGAAACAAAGACTGATACTTATGCAACATAAAATGCTAAGCAAGTGCTATCTGTTGGAGAGTATTTAGAAATGCTTGCATTTAGCAATAGTCCAGCAAATCCTTAACACTTGGAGAGTAGCTCTTTTAAAATGATTAATCTCAAAGTTGTACAGATTGTACAAAGATTAATAAAAATGAAGGTTTTACAGATGAGAATGTGTGATGAAAAACAGAGCAGCTTTAGAGAGTTGTATCAATCTAAGTGGTTATAAAGAAACTCATAAAAGATGACATTCTAATCTGAATATTTTAAAAAATAATCAAGCTGCAATTTCTCTCTCACACCATTTTTACTTTGTTAAGCTGAAATTGTCYGTCTAATATATAAACCAGCTACAACTTAATCTGAAGAGTTAAGCTTCTTTATTATTATTTCATAAACCAAAAAAGGGAAGCTTTAAGGCATACCAAGGAGAGTTAGAAAATTTCAGATGAAATGTGAATACACATTGATTCATGAGATTCAGACTTGGAAGAATAAAAAAAAGCCAGAAAGCAAGATTACATTAAACAGGCACCACATTAAGCCTCAATTTAATTGTGTTTCAATGCAGGAACAGGAATTTTAGGGTTTAGAAACAGAGCCAAAAAATGAGGCAAAGTGAGGGTGTGGGCTAGTCCCATTGATAACAGAACATAAAGGAAAAGAAGTAGAGCTAATTCCCTCTGCTAAAATATTTACCATCCTAGCACCATGGGAAAAATATGTATGGAGACAGCAAAAAGATTCTGATTAGTTATATAGAAGATCATTTTTCTGCCTGTTTTTTGTCTAACACTATTAAGGAGGGTAGAGTATAAAGCTGCATTTTTATCTGCACTTTTCAAGGCAAAGGAATATTAAAAAATGTGATTTCACAGATTACAGCCCTTCTGCCATCTTCAATGAGAAAAACAGCTGGTTGATGAAATGAAGGCACCGGACCTTCAGGGGACCCTAATCTCACTGACTTCAATCGTTTTTTTTACCGCTGACCTCAGTGGAACCAGGATTTCACTCCAGACTTCCCTTCGATGAGACACTCAGCTATCAGTAGGAAAGGGGAAATTCGGTACTAGAAACAATAGGTCATCATCCATTCCCAGTTCATTTTGTCTGCAGAACTGAACCCAAGTAGGAAGTTTTGCATCTCCAAATTTTACTAATTATACCTCCATAGGAAAACAGAAAAACCTTTATGAATCTCTCCTAGACAAACTGAGTTTTCACTGTCTTCTTTAGATGCAGTTTTAATGGTGTTCTACAAAGATCATACCTAATTTTCCTTCCAGTGAATCTGAGCAAAGAGCAATATATACAAATGTCTATGGAACACATTTATTATTTAGCACCTGAATAAAAACAAGAGGTACAAAACTAAATTTTGTCTGGTTATATATGAGACTTCAGGTGGCTGGAGGAAATACGGATCATTCCTTTTGCTCCAAGAGCCAAAGAGAAAACTATGCAATATATCTATTAAGTCTTGCTGCTGTGCACGTGGCTATACTTCTTGTCTACCATGCACTATCTATTCCCTGCTCTGTGTAAATTATTTCCATGTCACTTTTATGCAGAACTCATCAAAACAGCAATGAGAGTTTTATAGTCATGAGGACTGTCTCTACAACAACCCTAGGAAGGGAGGCAGTATTTTCCATGCTGTACAAATGGGAAAGTAACAGAAAGAGACTAAGGATAAAAACTGAGGAAAAAGACATCCACTAATTCTGGGCATCCATTCTGAGATGTCTAGGACCTGAGTTTTCAAAGTAATAAGTACAGGACCAACTGACTTTCCTGCGACAACACAGATCATGTCTCAGCTGTTTCAAAAAAAAACCACCACAAACCATAAACCTTTCCTTTCAGATCCTTGAAGTTGCCAATTCGTGCAACAATTCCCAGAGACACTAAGACAGCCCTCCCCCTTGTCTCCCCAATGTTTTGAGAGGGATGGAGAAGTCTCTAGACAAACAGGCATCACATAATTGAAATATTAGCTCACAAGGCAGTGAACGTGGACTACTCTCCGCTCACTTGTGGTTCGGACTTTACATGAGTTATAAGCCCAGTTTGAACACAGTCTTCAGTGTTAAGAGTTGAACATGAGAATCTACAACACAAGCTCGAGTCACTTGGACTAAATGGTAGCAGTAGTGGTCTTTTCCTCCAAGGACAACTCCTTGCAGAGAGAAGCATATTTTGGGCTACTGGACATCATTTTGGTTTGCCAGCAAGTAGAAATGTCTAGAATTCAACTTCTAGGACCTACTCCATGTTCTGGAGCAGTCTAGTTGCAGCCCTTTCTATCTACTTCTACCCGCCCCACACTTACATCGCTCCCTGTCCCCTGCCAATCTATCATGTTCTTGTCTCCCATTGGACCATCTCTGTTCACCTTATGTTTCCCTCTCCACCATCTAGCAATGCTGGTCATGCACCCTATTCCATACCTTTTACTGCCCACTTCTGCTTGATGCTCAAGCTATTCCTTCTGCAGTTTCCTAATACTTACACCTACTGAAAGCACTAAAAGACTAAAAGCCAGAGAGACAATGAAACTTCTCGCCCTGAGCTCCAGTATCTGACATTAAAATATCCAGAGAGGAAAAAATTTCAGCAAATCTGCTAAGACTTAAAGCCACAGGCTGAAGCAGGCTCCAGGCAGATAAAATCATGAGATAGTTGCCAGACTCTTGCTTCTACTAATAATGCACAGACAGGACTGTTGAGAAGCTTGCAAGTCAACTGCAATGATTTTCACAATGGCTGAAAAGGACACAGTTTTGGCCACCTGACAATATTCCTTGCCAAATACCAAACTTCTAATCCGAAGTGAGAAGATTATGATCAATCAAATATTGGCAAGAATGCAAACAGATAAAAACAAAATGCTACCAGAGAAACTGCTAGACAACTTAAGCACAGAAGCTGTTTCCAACCTTACCTAAAATATATGGCAATAGCTTCATTTCAGTATAAACTTTCACTGAACATGAACCCAAAAAGCAAGCTACTGAACTGGTCTACTATCAAGTATAAGGTGCATGACCCATAAGTTTTATACAATTGTAGAGTTTTCTAATTACTTGTAAAACTTACTGGTAATGTTTTCTTGCTTGTTATAAAGTGTAGAAGTCTTAGTTAAGCTTAGCTAAGCGCTCATGAGAACTCAAGGCAAGAGAGCTAAATAAGGACTGTCATCATTGGACAGAATATAGAAGCTCCATATTTCAACAGAAAGAGTGATTCTAAAATTCTTAAATTACAACTACAAGATTGAGAAAAGTATCTGAAATACTAAACGCCTGGGAATCACTTATGAACAGATCATATATTTTAAAGATGTAAATCTTGAGAAGAATACCTTATGTTCATGGCAACTGAGATTGGATGTACTGTGTATTGTAACTCTCAGCCAGAAAAGACAGATAACTATTTTGGCTCATATTACCAGTGATGAGGCTATGTCTAGCACTGATTTTCCACAGATTCTACAATCTTGGCCTATACCAAAACTTTCAGCTTTGTTTTACCATAGATCATTCATCTTGATTTTTTTCTCTTTTTTTTTTTCCTCCTTTCATGCATCCTAGGTCACATACTTTACACTGCTAACAGTCTGACTCCTGGACAAGTAAGAAGCCATTTATTTTGTTCAGCACTCCTTTAATATTTCTATTGTGTCTTTTTTTTTCCTCCACTGAGTTCCCCAAAGAATAACCTCTTCCTTGCTTTAATAACTTGGACCTCTGTCAAGGTTGATGTGTTTCTCCATTTTGCAGGATATTTTCTCCAGAAGAGACAAAACAGTGTCTAATATTGCAATGACTGATTTTTAAAGGGTACAGTTTAAAGAGGAAATCACAAACACTTCAGAAAAAAAAAAAAAGGTAGGAAATAACCTTTAAAAAGAGAGAGTCAGCAAAGAGGCCAAATTGTACACAACTGTGGGATTTGGGGATCTTCTTTACAGCAGCAGAGCTCCTTGATGGATCTTCAGACTCAATTCACCAGTTCATTCCAGCATAGATAGTTTACTACACTACTATCTTGTGCCTCTAACCTTCAAACACCACTTGTGAATGAGCTAGAAGGAGATGCATAATATTTTCTCCTTTATCGTGCTACAACATTGTACACAATGTCCATATTGGACAAGGTTTTCACAGTTATGGACGACTACATGAGAGCACATATCTAATGCTGGCTCTTCTAGATTTCTCCTGCTGTTCAGCTGAGATCCTTAGCATACGCTTAGGTGCTGAGAGCAACTCAAAGCAAGCTGGTGACACCTACCTTCGGCAGGAGAGCTTTCAAAGCCAACCGCCTAGGCAGAGCAGAGCGGAGCAGAGCAGAGCAGAGCAGAGCAGAGCAGAGCAGAGCAGAGCAGAGGGTCTTTGGCTCTATCTTGACTAGGATCACAAGCGGCTCTTTTGCTCAGGCAGCAACTGCGGCTGAGCCAAGGCGCAGCTACGGCAGCGTGCCGGCCGGGCGGCTCTCGGCTCTGCCTCGCCCTGCCCCGGAGGCCCGGGGACGAGCGGCCCGCTCCGGGCCTCCTCAGGCGGGGGCGCAGGTGCCGCCCGCGGC
>NW_020451016.1:844457-848316 GCF_003343035.1 Apteryx rowi
AGCCCGCAGCCCGCAGCCCGACGGCGCCGCTCGGGTGACACCCGTCTGCGCGGCTGCAGTTAGGTCCCGATGAGGCACAGCGAGGCGCTTGACAAGGCTGCACCAGCGCACGCTCCTGCAGGACGAACCGCTCTGAGATAGAAAGACAAGCAAGCTCAGGAAAATATTGTCATTTCGTCCCCGATCTACGGGCGGAGTAAAAGTCTAAGGGAAAACTTTAGCTTTTAACTATTTACTATTTAACTTAATAGGCATGAACGGATCAGCAATGTAACGCTTACTAGTTCGTTAAAGGCATTGTTAAAAACACGGTAAGTTATAGCCAGATGATGACCCATTTTCAGTGCTGGTCAGTATTTTTTTCGTGCTAGTGACCGTATTCAGTTCGTAAAATAAAAAATTAAATTTAAACAAAACTACACTAGGGTAAAAGATTACAAAATAATAAAACGCCTTACCCCTTTAATGTAGATCCCAAGTTCATTTGATTCCATGTCATGCATTCAAGCTGTGAGGTCATTTGGTATAAATTGTCACTGTTATGAAAATATCTAGAATTAGAACTAGAATTACTGTGATCAGATTAGAACTAAATCAAAATAGCAGCATTATTATTTGTTACTTGTTTTTAAACATACAACAGTAGCAAGTGAATTTATTCTATATAATCCCATTTATCAATGTAACATCAAATTTAAAAGAAGGAAAGAATAGCTATGCAGTGCAAAGAAAAATCTCTTTTGATCTACAGGTCTGTTCATTTTTCATTTGCTGGAAGTTGAGACATAAAACTCTTTCCTTACAGAAAAGTCATATCCGATATTGACACATTTAAATTAATGAAACGAATATATGCCGACTTGTGGGTTAACAAAGCAGATTATTTGTTTAAAAAAGGCAAATCTGCTAACTGTTTTAACCAAGAGTGTAAAAGATCACGTGGTTAATGGACTGAAACAGCTATCGTGACTAATGATGGATGTTACTACATATAGGGGCTTGATAAGCAGAAGAAAAATGGAGTGGCTGAGCGATGAACGAAATTCACAACTGGAAGACACTTTTTTTTTTCTTTTGGCACAGGGCGATGGTCTCGGAGCAAACAACGAGCACAGCACACGCGGTGGTTGCAGAAGGGGATCCCCAGCTGGGCGCTTTCTCCTTGCAAGCCGCAGGCGCCGGCAGCGCCGAGCGGAGGGGCGCTAAGAGCAGCGGCGGCGGCGGCGCGCGCAGCGGGACCCCCGGTGACCCCCGCGCCCGCGCTGCCTCCGCGCGCCCGCGCAGCCCGGGCCGCCCCCGCGCGCGGAGCACCCGCCGTTCCCGCGGGCTCTGTGACTGCTGTCCGCGCCAGGCAACAGCCACGCACAATAAACGCGAGGCTCCCTGGTGATTAATTACACCTCCACTCGCTGGACTTATGCAGCGAATTTATATCATTCTGTTATGAGAAGAGGGCTTTTTTTTTCCTCGTGGCAGGTAGAAGCGACCTAAAAAAGTCAGATTCCAGTGGGAAGCTTTTGCATATAAAAACAAATTAAGTGACTTCAATCTCGAAGTATGTGTAATATCATTTGTCTGTATCACTGGACACTATTATTCATCAGTGTGTCTGAACTGCTATTATGCTACTACAATGTCCTGCATATCAGCTCAGGAATTGTTAAACTCTCCTGCAGTTTCCCCATTTGCAATAGCAGTTCGTGCTGGTCTGTGCCAACTACGTTTTGCAATTCCACGAATTCTTCCTGTAATGCTGCTGTAATTAATTCCTCCAGGACCCTGATTTTTATTAGAAGTACCCGCCCGATGCATTTACAGCAGGAGATTTCCCTTTAACTTTCTTTCTCTTGACAGTTCATTTATAAGAGCCTCCCCCACAATATCCACTTTTTCCCCTCCTTTGCTTTTTCATAAAGCAATACACTTATTCATCTCGTCACTAGCTAGCAGCCACTGTATTGCATGCCGCGTTTCGGTGACAGTGTCCAAAACGAACCTCTGAGAAACCAGCGCAATTTCTAGAGGCGAAGTGAAGCCACAGCTCACTGTCTTCACCTACACGTTAAAGCTCACTCGTGCCCTCCCCGATGTACAGCCGCGCCTCGGTCCCTGGTCTGCAGCTTCGACAACTCAACAACGGAGCCGGAGCGGGCTTCGCCCTTGAAGGGAGCCCGGAGCGGCTCTCAGGCAGGCTGCGCCTGGCGCAAACGCCTCCGAGAAATAAGGCGAGCGAAATCCCGCTCTTTCTGCTGAGCGGGGCCGCGCCGGCGCTGCTGCCGCGCCTCCGGCCTCCCGCGCCCCCCCCGCGCCCCTCCGCGCTGCAGGCGCGGCCGGCCGGGCCCCGGGGGCGATGACTGCCCGTGGGCAGCCGGCGCCCAGGCTCGCCGCCCCGCCGGCCCTATCTGTCCTCCTTCGGGGAGGAAGCACGGTAGGACACGCACGGGGCGCCGAGCCCGGGCGCCTTTACGAGAGCCTGGGGCAAGGAGACGTTTACCGCGATGGGCTCCAACGCCGCGGGAAGGGCAGAGGCGCCGCCGGTCCCAGGCGCCTGGGGGGCACAGGCAGGCTTGGCCGAGGAGGGAGCGGGGCCCGGCCCCGGCCCCGGCCCCGGCCCCGGCCCCGGCGGCGGGGCCAGGTAGGGCGCCGCTGGGCTCCGCTCCCCGAGCAAGCCCGCAGGCAGGGAATGTCGCGTTTGCTTCGGGTTGCCCCGGGGCCATCGGGCATCGACAAAGGATTAAATATCTCGCCTCTGACATGTGATAGAGAACAGGACATCCCTAACCCCATTTACGCTTCAGCATGGTTTATTATTGACAGTACCATAAGATGATCTCATGGAATTAACAGCTCCGCTCAAAATCTTTGCTTTGAATGAGGTTTGAATTATGAGAAGGAAAGCGCAGTCTCTGGGGATATGCCTGCATTGATTCCAATCTGAATCACTGGCCCTCCAAATGGCCACAAAGAAGACACTAAAAATAACTTATTTTCATTACAGAGATGCTTTTAAAGAGAAATGAGAGGAAGGGGGGAACATTTCTACAACGGGGATTAATGTAAGTTGGAGTGGAATAAAAGGAAGTCAACGCTGAGCAAAAAGGGAACTTAAAAGGAAACCAGTAGTAGATCATATAGAGTTTGTTTTGGCCTGCATTGCAGTATTACCGAGTTCTTGACCTCTGCACAGAAAGAGCTATAATCTGAACTGAGACTCCTCCACTTTTAAAGTCTTTGTAAGTGTGACTCACAGTAAATTTTCAACATTGAGCATGTTTACTACATTAAACAGCGYGAGGTAGAAAAGTTCACATCACCATTTTAATGGACCCACAAATGCTAGTCATCTAGTGCACACTTGCAATCTGTGCAGGTTTGTCATCCATGTCTAGCTATCAACAACAGGCGCAGTACTCTTTGGCAGAGGAGGCGAGCTGCGCTATAAACAGAGTAAGAGAGTAAGTAGTTGCCGAGGCGAGAGATTTCAGAGATACTTTTGCTTCCAGTGTAAGAATGATGGTCTTTTAACCAGTTCTTTCAATCTGTCGCCTTCCCGACTGCTCTGCCTTGGTAAGGGAGGCAAGGGAAAGGTCCTCGGCCTTGCACCCGCCCGAGTGCCTTCTGCTGACTCCCTTTCCGCACTGCAGCCCGGGCTTGCACCAGCCAGCCGGGCAGCTCTGCGGGGGATTTACGCAGATCTGCGCGCCGGCTCCGCCGTGGCTCCCCGCGGAGGAGGCTGCAGGGCCGGCGGCTGCGCGGCGGCGCTCCACCTCTGCGCGCCCCCGCTCCACCTCTGCGCGCCCCGCAGCGCGCAGCCCAGGCGGTTCCGCGCAAGGCGGCGGGCGCTTGGCCGAGGGCGCCC
>NW_020451016.1:848444-854853 GCF_003343035.1 Apteryx rowi
GCGCAGGGTCGGACGCCGGGCGCGGGAGCCGCAGAGGCCGGGCCGGTCGGGGCCGCTGCGCCGGCCCCTGCCGTCGGGGGAAGCCGCGTCTCCCGGGACGCGAGCAGCGGGCGGCGCGACACCCCGCGCGGCGTTTTCTCAAGCCCTGGAGCGGCCAGCGCCGGCCGCATGCCGCAGAGGGGGTAAAGTCGGCAGCGGCTTCGTGGCGGTGTCTTGCACGCAGCTATTGAGATGACAAGGAGGGGGAAGCGCGAGCATCAGTTGGACGTGGTTCGTTTCTGCGCTTCCTGACAGCTGCTTTTCTTACTCCATCTCTCCTCGAGGAATAATAACCTTTCTGGGCTCGTTTCCACTCTGCAGAGCTCCGAGGCGGTGAAAAGGAAGAGATGGAGCCCAACGAGACCGGGTGCAAGGCCATGCAGACGCGAAGCCTCGGCAGGGGTGGATGGGCGAGGGACCAAAGACCATGGTCGAGATGACAGGCTCCGTTAGCTTCAGCACCCCTTCGGCTCAGTCCTGCAGCAGGGGAGAGGGAGGGAGCTGCGGACGCCGCCGAGGGGTTGAGGCAAGTGTCCGTGCTCTTGATTTGAGCATCCCAGTGATGCCGGAGATCAGCACCGCGACCATTTGCACCCTGAACAGCAGCCAAGTGCGCACAGAGACGCGCACCGAGCACGGCCGGCGGACAGCCTTATTGCCATTATTTCCTTCGCCATCGCTCAGACGCGGCAACTGAGCCAGCAGTTGTCAAAACAGAGCTAGCAGACTTGTCTTGGACTCCGAAAAGCAAAATAACTCTTGACAGCGGGGGTACGGAACCAATATCTTCTTTAAAATAATAACGGTAGTAATAATAACAAAGATTCCACCAAATCGTTTTTCAAGAAGTATGGTCGTTTTTCAGAACATTGCAAATGTGGCCAATGAGTCACGTTAATTTCTGCATGGTAATTAGTCACTCACTTTCCTTGATTACGGTCCCTAGGAAAAACACTCGTGCAGTAGGAAAATCAGGAAGGAAAAAGGTTGTGTTTCTTTTTTTCAGATGCTTTTGAACATTTGGATGTGGGGACAAGGAGAGGCAAGATTGGAGCTCACCCACCTGTTCAGCCTGCTTGGAGCAGGCTTTGTACAAATAGGAGCTTTCCCTCGCCCTGGAACAAGTTCTGCCCTGATATATACCACCACACATCAATATTGGCTCCAGGGAGGTTTAAGGGCTTAATCCTATCCTAATGAAGTAAGTCGTAAACCTCCCAGGGAGTAGAGTAGGATCAAGGCTAACGTGAAGAAGAAATCGGCTCTGTAGCGTAGCTCAAGTCCGGTGGGATCCCAGCTCCCCATTCGTGCCGGGTTCTGAGTCCCAAAGCACCGGGCCGGAGAGTGGCCCTGCTACGGCGATGCCAAGCCGTGCTTGCACTCCTTCCGCCGATGACTTCCTTAGCAGAGGCATGGGTTGGAAAGCTGGAGGAAAGAGATCTTCTCCTGAGCGATTTCACAAGTAGCGATTTCCTATTGGAATCCTGTATCTCAGGATTGGGCTTGCTCCATTAAATATAATTAGTGCAAGTGAGAATGATTACATCAGCGGAAAGACAAGAAATAAAGCATCCTTCAGATCACGCTTTCGCCACCCCTCTGCAAGAAACGGAGCTGCTCGTGGGGGAAATGAGAAGGGTTTGAACAGCAGCTTTTGCACCGGCTCTCCTAGAGAGAGAAGCCTGCTACTCGAGGGAGAAGCCATAGCCTTCCTCGTTTCTTTTGAGTCTTGAATCCTCAGAGCTAGTGTCCAAAGAGCAAATCCGGGCGGAGCGGGGGGAGATGCCATGCTGCGCGCAGAGGCCATTCCCACCGCCACGGCGCGGGGCCGGGCCGGGCCGCTGCACGCGCGGGAGCGCCGGGGCGGCGCAGCGAGCTGCGCGGCCCCGCGGCGCTGCGCAGAGGGTCGGCCGCGCTCCCCGAGCGCCGGCTGCCCGCGACGGCTCAGCGCTGCCCTCCCGAAGCCTCCCTACAAATCATATTTATAGATTTCCCTGCGAGGCGAGCAATCTCTGTCACTTCAGCGCAGGAGTTCTCCCCGCCAATTATTCTGCAAGCTAATCTCTCTGGATAGGCTTCTTTCCTTCCTTCATTACCTCATTCCCTCCTTCCCTTGACGTCAACTCACGTTCATTAACGAAGTGGCTTCTGGAAGTGACAGAATTTTGTTGTCCCACGTCCAGTGTTGATTAATCAGAGATGATATAACCAGCCTATAAGAAGAGCCGCTTGCAGCTTCCTTCGCAGAGGCATATTGTTTTGTGTGTGCGAGTTACTTAGCAACTCGGAGATATGGGACTGGCTCCAAGTTCACAAAAAGTTGAAGAATAAATTTTGGGTAACTTCTTTGCTCACTAAACACGTTGTAAAACTGCAAGAGGCACGCCCAGCCCCCATGCCAGACCGAGGAAAACGGGAAGCTGCGTTTGCAAAGGACGCTTCTGTTTGCAAAGACATTTCGTGCTTAGAACAAAATTCCAGATACACCTTTCTCCCAGCAAGGAAATCTATTACCTTTATTGACCCGTTTTCAGAAACTAACCTCTCCGCAGGCCAGTCCCCTTCGCTACTGGAAGCCCTCGGAAGGCTCTCGGTCCGCAAGATGAAGCCTCTTGACTGAGCTAATTTTTAATTGCCTGCCCGATCCCTGTGCCGCGCTTTGTGGGTCGCCGCTGCTCCCCAGCGAGCGGCCGCGCTCCCGCATCTCCCACCGTCAGGGACAAGCGGGAGCGGAGGCTGCCAGCGCCGGGAGCGGGCCGCGGGGCAGGCGCAGAGGCCGCGGGCTTCCCCCGGCCTTAGCAGGGCCGCGCCGCCGGCTGCGCTCTTGGGGGGCCGCCGGGCCGCCGCGGCCGCAGCCGAGGCGAAGGGGCGGCTGTGCGCGCTCCCGGGGCGGCTGCAGCCCCCACGGCGCCTCGCGGGGGTGGCGCCCGCCGCGGGCAGCCGGGGGACGCTCGGGAGCAGGGTCTGGGCCCTGCAGCCGGCGGCTCTGCTGGGCTGCCCGGGCGGCTCCTGTCGGCACGGATGGGCAGTCTGGGCGCGTCCGGGCAAAGCGCAAACCCTGCGCACCGACGGGCTCCGGGACAGGCCCGGAACAGCCCGGGCAGCCCGGCCCCCGCCGCCCGGAAGCGACCTGCCGCCTCAGAGCGGCCCCCGGAGCCGGGCGGCAGGGCCCCGGGCCCCGGGCGGGGTGCAGAGCCAGCGCCGGGCGGCGCCGCCACCGCCGAACCCGGCCCGGGGAAAGGGGAGGCGGCAGGGGCAAGCTCTGAGACACGGCGGGTCCCGGGGTGGAGGGGGCAGCGTATCTTTTTTTTTTTCAACATGTCTGCATCTTTTTTCTTTTTTGAAAAAAAGAAGGGGAAAATAGATCTGTTTGCCTGAAGAAAAGAGAAAGCCGTTTGAACGACATGCGGGGGAGAGGCCACGTCCAAGCAACAACCAACGCGAATCGCACGTAAAGCAGAGACGGCAGAGCTCCTGCCGGAGGTACCTGTTGTAGGGGGTCCGGAGGAGCAGGGCCTGACTGCCCGTGCAGCTGTCTGTGGGGGTGTGACAGCCGTACACCGGGGGCGGCACCGAGTACTGCTGGTCGCCTGCAGAGAAAGCGGGAGAGAGTTAACCCGGGCTGCGACCGGCCCTTTTCCTCCAGCCCGGCGCGGCAGAGGGGCTGAAGGGCCGCACCGCCGGCCCTCGGGCCGCGCTAGCTCTGCCCGGCCTGCACCAGTGCAGTGCCGCGACTCCGGAGCGCCGCCGGGGCGCCGGCCCGCGCCAGCGCCGCCGGCCCCGGCCCGCGCAGCGCACTGCGCGCCGCGCGGAGGCAGATTTGCGCGAGGCGCGTTGGGGCCTCCTCGCTGCGGCGGCGTCCGAAATTACCTAGCGAGGTCTGCTGGCTGATGGGGTCCTCGTGCTTGAAAGAGTGGTTTGTAAACTGAGCAGCATGGTGAGACGGCGTGTGGCCATAGCTCGGGGCGCCATCGAACGCCACGGTGCTGTAACCTGCCGGGAAGACAACAGCCCAGTTAGGAGGCGGTCGCCTGGCCCTGGCCCTGCGCAGCCACCGGCTCCCCGCAGAGCGTCTCCAAGCAGGCGTCGAGCAACAGCAGCCCACGCTCCCCCCCGACGACAGGCACCGCAAAGCACCCACACAACCGCCAAATACTTTGCATTTATTGCACTGGCTCCAGTCCATCTTCCCCGGGCATGCTGGCCACAGGGGGGAAAAAACATACCAAGATTTTGCCCCTTCATTCACTCTGCCCATACCATCCCCTCCCCGCCAACACACACACAGACGCACACGCACACTTGGCAAGACTGCAGGCGTAGGGCGGTGCGGGTGTAACCCCGCGGCGCGGTTTTGGGGGAGCGCTGCGGGGCCGGGCCGGGCCAGGTGCCGCGGAGAGGGGCGCAGAGCGGCCCCGCGGGAGAGGCGAGCCAGGCAGCCCGCTCTGAAGGGCGGAAAGTCGGAAGTCTCGTTCATGTTTAAAGAGAACAGATCGTCTTCGGTAATAAAAAGGATGTTTTCATTAATTGTTGCTCATATTAAAGAGGAAGATTCCCATCTGCTCTGTGTACTCCTCTGCCGTTTCCAATTTAGAAGTTACCCTTTAATCTCTCTCTCTTTTTTTTTTTTAAGGTCAGCTTTCTGAAGAGTCTGCAATAAAGAGGCGGAATGTTACATGCAAAAATAAAACTCCTCCTTTCAGCGAAAATTGCTCTCCAAAATAATAAACAGCTTATTTTGTTTCCTACACCGAGCAGATTCAGATGGAAAGAGACCACCTCTGCTGACCCCGGGCCGACACTAAATCGTAAATCAGGTGCTTGGACACCAACTTTCATTAATGACTTGGAGCTGGCTAAACAACTTCAGCTAAAAAAGTAATTACAAAGTAATATTATCTCAGAGGCTTCTCGGCTCATCAGCATTTACCCCGAGAACCAAGCTCCTCCGAGAGTCACTCTTCCAAAAAACAAAACAAAACAAAAAGTCCACGTAGGCTGGGAAAATAAACCAAGTCAACCACGAGCACTCTCTCGCATGCATTTCTCTCGTAACCTACTTATTCTAGCAAGGGCATCCTCTACGGAACCGTTTGCAACTGGCATGTGACTGGAGGTTAATGATGATTATTTTAATTTTGAATGTGGAGGTTAATTGACACGCAGCCCTCGGGGCTGCCTCTGGTCTCCTTTGGGACACGTCGGGTTGGGGCTCCCAAGTGTTCGGCGCTGTACAAGAGACCTGCTTTATCACCGCGATCAACAGTCACCGAATCTTTCAGAGACAATCAAATGGAGAGGCAGCAAAGGGATCCGGTTGTTGCTTCTCCAATTTATTGTCTCTGCAGACAGCCTGGATCCAGCGACGTTACAGAATTTAATTAACCTGCAGGGTTGTGCGGGAGAAATGAAGGGAGCAATAGGCACGGGAAAAAATCCTAAGGACTTTGAAACCTTCACCTTCGCGATGTTTTAAAGCCAGCCCTTGGACTCCAGGGCTGGGATAGAAGTGGGACTTAGTTTTCCCCGGCCAGATCTGTTCCACATTGCCCCTTGTAGAGCTCCCTCCGCGGCGATGCAAGCAGCGCTGACAGGCCAGTACCTTACRGACTCCCATCCCACAGCTGCTTCTCGCTGCATTATCTCCTCCCTTAGCCCTCAGGGTAGAGGCTCAACCTTCAACTCCCTTTCCCCCTTTTCCCTCTGCCTCTTTTTTAACTTTCTGAAAACACTGACACTTTCTACGTTACTTTTGGCCCGGCGCAGACTTTTGGTGACCTTCAAAACTGTGCTAGGAGCAGAGCGATGTTTTGGCCGCATTTTCCGGTGTTGCCTGACCCAAAGCTTCAGGAATGTGATAAGAAAGTTGAGTTCTGAACCGAGCTGCCGATAGCGAGGTCTCTTTAATTAGGACGTTATCAGAACCAGGCCTGATTAAAATGTGCTGAAAATAATTAAAAGTTGTACATCTGCTGGAGAACGGGGCCCGCTGGAGGAATCCAGTTGTTGGAAGAGCCCATCTGGATGAAAGAGACAGGCGAACGGGAAGAGGAAAATTGGGCAGAGGTTTCAAAGCCTTATTTCCCCCCACACCCCATCCCAGACTTGGCAGAAATGTCATCGCAGAGCCAAGGTAGTGTCTTTCCCACGGTCGGGGGAACTGGCTAAAAAAAACATGAGTTCAACCTTGAGGAGAGCCAAAGCAAGAACATTTTATCCTTCCTCGAAAAAAAAAGTAAAGAAAGCAAACACCCTTTGCCGAATTCCTCCTTGCCGAAGGAGTTAGCTGCGTGTCGCTGAAAATAGTTGTGGCTAAGCCCAGCGCTGCCGTGCGGGGACACAGCGCGAGCTGCGGGGACACCCTCCCGCG
>NW_020451016.1:855623-862420 GCF_003343035.1 Apteryx rowi
GCGGCGCGGCGCGGCGCGGCACGGCACGGTGCGGCCGACGCCGCCAGCCGAGCTCCCAAGGACGCTGCGCACCTTCCCGAGCCGGGGCCGGGCCTGCTCACGCGTCCCGGGGCGCCTCGCACCGCGTTGCCGTCCGTGCAGCTCCGCGCTGGGCACGCAGCGGGACGCAGGCAGCAGAGCCGTGGCACTGGGGCTGCGCTCACCCCCCACGGAGCTGCGCCGAGCGCAGCCAGCGCGGACGCGGCGCGCTGCTGTGCGCTCCCGCGTTGCAGAACAGCCGCCTCCCACCTCCGCCATCGCCTGTCCTCCAAGCAAACGGCCCGCGGGGCGCCCCTGGCCGGGGAGCCCAAAGCCCGCGCCGCCGGGCCGCGGCCTCCGCTCTCGCCCCCGGCCTTGCCTCCCTTCGCAGCCGCCAGCGACGGGACAGCCCGAAACGCCCGGGTCCTCCGGGGCCGATCGCCCCCAGCCCGACTCTGAGGATATGTGGCAAGGCGTTGTCGACATACCTGCAGGCCTGAAGCTCCTTCCTGGGCCGCAAGAGAGCAAAAACAAGCCCCTCAGTGCAAAAGAAGCCCCCAGCTGCTGGCATCGGGTTTTCACCCGCTTTGGCGAGCTCGCCCACGACCCCGCGGCAAAGGCAGCGAGAGCGCGGCGAGCAGGGCCCCGCGCCCGCCGCCTCTGGCACCCTCCCGTCCCCTAAGTCTGGGGGCCGCGACGGACCGAGCCCCTCGGCCAGACTCCCCCGGCAGCTCGCCTCGGGCCGGCAGCTCGGGGCAGGCGCTCCACAACATGCACCTTCGGGGCCGGCTGAAGTAAGGGGAAACAGGACCCGAAGCTCGCTAGCGAGCTCTCTGCGCACTCTCTCCCTCTGCCTTCTTCCTCCCCGTTTTGCACCAGCAGACGTTTCAACCGCAGCCACTGGAAGAAAAACTATTAGATGATAACCCCGACTCTACATGCGGGGGCTGATCGATCGCCCCGGCCGTGCAGCCCACGGGAATGTTTCAGGATAGTGCGAACAGCGGAGTCCGCAGCGCTGTACAGTTCAGCCTACCCTAGCTAGGGAGATGCTTAAAAGAAACTAAAAGCTATTCCCCAGCTGGCCCACGCCGCTCCTACGCATATACCCCGGCCTGGGGGGATTCAGCGCTCGCAAGGTTAACTCGACAAGCGACTCGAAAGCAGCAACATGTGAACAACAGTTTCCGGGGTTCGGGAGGAGGTTTGGAGGTAATTTCCCGCCGCCCCCCCCCCAAGATTTTTAGAGAGAATTGTCTCAGGGCACTGGCCCGATCTCCATTACAGGACTTGCGCCATCCTCGGCCCAAACAAAACTTTGCGAGGAGGGAGGCTGCTCCAAGCGAGCGAAGGAAGCACCGCCAGCCCGGCGGGAGAGCCGCCCGCCGCCCGGGGCGGGGGGGGGAAGGAGCAACCTGCGGCTCCCAAAACTCCGCGGACCGACGTGGATCCCGCACCGGGAGGGAGGGGAGGCACGGGAGGGCTGGCTCGCCCACCCGTTCCCGGCCGGCGGCAGGCAGAGAGGCTCGGCTTGGTGTTTACACGGAGCGCGGCCCGGCAGGGCAGGGCAGGGCAGGGCAGGGCAGGGCAGGGCAGGGCAGGGGGATGCCTGGGGGGCTGCGGCCCGAGGCCGGGGCGCACGGCGGCGCGGCCCTTACCCTGGTTCCGGATCGCTTGCTGGCTCTCCAGGCAGTTGGGCAGATAGGGCCCGTTGGGGAACATCCTAGCCTGGCTGGAGGGAGGCTGGCTGGGCGGCGCGGCGCCGAAGGGCCCGTAGCGGCAAGCCCCGGCCGTGCCCGTGAACTGGCCGGAGAAGTGGACGGTGAAGGCGCTCAGGTACTGCTCCTCGTGCGGGTCCGACCCGTTCCAGCTCGGCTCCTGCTTGATGAAGGAGTGCGGCCCCAGCGAGCCGTAGGAGGCTCCCGGGGGGAAGTCCAGGACGGGAGCCCACTGCGCCGCGCTGCTCACCGGCATGGTGCAATTGCTGTTGCCCGGCAGGGAGGGCACGGAGGGCAGCAGCGCGTTGAGATCTCGGACATCGGACCCCATCTGCTCGCAGACCTTCTGCCTGCCGCCGGGCAGCCAGTCTGCCCCCGGGCCGCACTTATTCCAGGACACCTGGCCCCTGCCTGCCAAGCCGGAGGCCGGCTCCGGCTGCAGGCACCAGGCTGGCGAGCTCAGCCCCTTGGGGGAAGTTTGCTCCGCGACGCAGCTCCCCGGGTCCAGCCCTGCGGGAGCCGGCAACAGCGACAAGGAAAGGTTGTTCTCCAGGATCGCCTCCGGGGTTGCACCCGCTCGCAGCGCAGCGCAGCGCAGGGCGGTGTGCGTGTGCGTGTGCGTGTGCGTGTGCGTGTGTGTGCGTGTGCGTGTGCGTGCGCGCTAGGGGGGCACAGCCGCCTCGCACGCCTCACCTCGGATGCCTGTTCGCCCTCAACTTTGCAAAGCTCAAATAGAGGCGCTTGCAGGGGAGGAGGAGTCAGCCACGCCGATCCTCCATTCACACAACCTCCGCCGAAGGGCTGCCCACAGCCCGCTCTGCTGAACCGAGCCAGACCAGACACGCGGGGGGAGGGGGAGACGAGCAGAGCTGGGGATGGAGGGGGAGAGGTTACTGTGGGAGAATATATCTCCCCTACACATCACTCCCACCCTTCCTCTGGTGCAAGCGCCACTAAATCTCACCCTAACATCCCTTCGCTTTAGGAGAGACTTGCGAAATTGTTAGAGGGATCCAGGTGGCCAGTAAGTACGTGCTGGACGACTTCCCCCGCCAGCTCTGTGCATGTCCGTGGGGACTCCCGAGGGCGGCGGGGTCGCAGGCCCGGGGGACCGTGTGGGGAAACCTCCGCCCTTGCACGAGCGAGGGGAAGTGACCCGGCCCGGGGCGGGCCGTCCCTCTCCCAGCGAGGGGAAAATGTCTTTCCAGGTGCCTCTCGCACTGGCGGAGGCACTCGCATCTCCCTGAGCTCCTGCGGGGTGCGGGCTGCCTGCCAGGACCCCCCTTCCCCTGTCCGAGAGGCACCCGGCGCTCCCCGTCCCTGTCCGGACACGTCCCAGAGGGAGCCGGCCGTGTCAGGGCACCGAGGGCTCCGCAAGGGCGGGGAGGGGAGGGGAGGGTGCCCTCTGCAAGGGGACCAGGGCCGGGGAGGGGCCTGACCCGTCCCCCCGTCGTGCCCGTGTGTGAGAGGGAAGGAAGCGGCTGGGCAGGTGGGAAAGGATCTCTGCACAATAAATAACCTGCTTCGGGGGCATCCACCTGGCACTGCTCCTGGGAAGCCCTGGCCTCTCTCTTTCCCCCACAGCCTCCTGCCCCCGGACGGCAGCCCCTCAGCAGGCATCCCGGCGGCAGTGGCGGGAGAATCCCCGATAGCATCCGATACATTATCCCCTGATGGCCTCTGCAGGCGCCACGGCGGGTTTCGGGCCGGGTCCTGGCAGCGAGGGCTGTCACGATTCCGCCCCGCGCGGGCGGCGCGGCGGCAGAGCCCCGCGGGACGCGGCTGTGCCCGCCGCGGGCGAGCGCGCCCCGGGGGCAGGAGGCGGGTGCGAGCCGACAGCCTCCCGCGGCCCCGGGAGCCCTTCTGCGGGCGGGAACGCTCTCACGAGCGGGGCACGGGGGATCCTGCCCCCTTCCTTCAAAACTACTCATTCATCATCAGCTTCTGCAGGGGGGGAATTAGCTTCTCCGAGCACGCGTGTGCCAGCTCCTCGGAGCTGCTTTTCGACACAACGCGCTGGCAGCCGCAGGCTACGCGGAGGCGCGGGAGCCCCGCGACTCGCTGCCCGTGTCGCTTGCAGCTTCTCCCCAGGCGCTGTTAAAACCGCGGCACCGAAAATACTGCTGTGGACACCGCGAGGTCTCGCACAAACGCAGCAGCACAGAGCCCGAGTCCTCCCTTGCCGCTTCAAGAAGTGAGAAGCGGGACCTCCCTCTGAAGCTAAAATAATAAAACAAATGCAATGAACATTTACCTGCCATTTGGAAGATCGAACCTGTTGTCTTCCGAGTGACAATTTACGCTTCGTTACTTCCTTTCCCCCACCGCATTACAGGTTATCACAAAGCATCGCCAATCTTGAAATGATGTTTTAAAATTCAAACGGTAACTGCTAGAACAGAATAAATTAAAATAGCTTGTTATTAGAGGAGCTAAATTTTAATTTAATTTTATTTTTAAACTATTTAACCAAAACAGTCGTTTTTGTTATTAGTGAAATTACTTTAATTTTCATTATCTCATGATATTATCTTATTTCATTATATTTCAAATCGCTTTTAAATCGCCCGTTTTGATTTCTAAATATATTTGTTACAGAAATCTCCGTGTAACGTAGCAGTAAAAGATTTGCTGATTATCTTGGCCAATATTAAAGATCACCTACGTTTGGAGATCTGCTGCTTTTGATGAGTACGGACGAAACTAAAACAATCTCGGAACGGTATTCGTGTAAATGCAACCTATTCTGGTAACGCGGGCAAAGCGCTCCCTTCGCTTACGCTGCCGGACCGAGATGTTTATTTCTATTCTCTGGTCTCTCTTTCTGACTCGGCGCAAGTTCTCCCCGTACGCTGCACTCATCTTTTGGCCCTGTACCCGCAGGGTCTTTGGGGGGACCACGGGAAGGTACCGAATCGGTTGCCGGGCTGTTTTGTTAATTTCTGTGATGGTCCAACACCTCATGTCGGTCACATTAATCTTCGGCTCTAAAATCYACAAAGTACCCACAGAAATAGAAATCTTTGGCCAGTCTAAATGGAGTATTTTATGTCCTGTGAAAACTACACCTCTCTTGGTACAAATAGACAGTCTGCCCTGCAACGGACTATCTTTCGAATTATCTTTTTTTTTTTTTTTCCTTGAAATAACCTAGCTTGATAAATCTTCTTTAAGGGGAAAGATGTTTTCTTGATCGCTTAGGTCTGCGTTATTTCCCCTGGGGGGAAGACTTGCCGAAGTCCTTCCAAATCTTCGCCTCTCCCTCACATCTCCCAGCAGATACAACCAAGCGCTGAAACAAAAAGACCTCTCTGGCCTCAGCGCATCCTCCCTCCCCGCGGCCAGGAGCAGAGCCTGCAGCGAGACTGGGGAGAGCCGTGCAGGGCGGCGGGGGCGCGGGGCGGGCAGCGCCGTGCACCGGCACCTGCGCCCGCCCGGGGCGCCGAGCAGTGCGGCACAGACCGCGCGGGCRCGGCTCCGCACAAGAGGATGTGCCGGGACAACCCGCAGCGAAGCGGAGCAGCCCGAGGAGGAGGGGGGCACGGACCCTTCCACCCCGGCAGGGCTGGAGGCTTTTGGGAACCGGCCGGCGCCACTTTCCGCAGCCACTTCCAGCAGCGGGGCGAGATATAAATCCTCCTCCCCGCCCCGCTCCAAGCAGAGGCACTTTTCTAGCCGGAGCCGCGCACTTGTGGCCCAGGCCAGCAGCGCCGGCGGCGGCGCGGAGGCCCCGGGCGCAGGCGAGGCAGCAGGTCCCCTCCGAAGAGCCCTGGCAGGTCGAGAGGAGCTGCTCCCCGCTGCAGGAGATATTTGCCCGCGTCTTCCCCGGAGATCCCCACCCTGATTCCGATCTCAGCCCGGCGTAAATCACCCTGCAACACACTGCAAACCGGGCGTCCGCAGCCGGGCCTCGGTGCCAAACTGAAAGCAAAGATCGGAGAGATGGCAGGTTTTGGACAGCATCTCCTTTGCCGGTGGTCAGGCCCAGGTGGCCCGAAACTTTTCGCCCTCTCCCCTCCAAACTCGGCCTGATCCAAATTTCTGCTATGTAGCAGTCAGACAGGCTTGTTTTGTCCGCTATTCCATAGCTATGGCAATTCCTCATAAATACTCAACCTTCGCTTGTGCTCAGTGGCATACTTCGCAAGATCAAACAAAAGCTATTTCCTGGACGAGGATTACTCTACCGAGAGTCCCACTCAATTCCGGGCAAAACGGGCTCGGGAACCTGCGCCAACCCGAGAACCGCTGAAGCACCATCCCGGCCGGCGTTTCCCCTTCCCGCTTTCTCCCCTGCCATTCTAACCAATTAATGGGCCGGTAATTCTTACTACACTTTACTAAACTCCATAAATGATCCCCCCGCGGCTCGAGGGTGGGGGAGAGTGACTTAAACAGAGATAAATCCCCAGCACTTCCAATCCTGTTCAAGCCGTTCAGAGCACACAGGGGGATCTGTCTCCTTTCACTCAGGGAGCTGATCGGAGTTTGATTATTTAAGTGCCAAGAGGAGCAGAAACAAAGCTGCGAACCATCTCCAGGAGCGCAGGGTGCAGGGAGCACAGGGGCTGAGCGAGGGGCAGGAATTCATCACGGCGGGCCCGATCCTGCATTCCTCGCCGCCTTCGCTCGCCCCGCGGCACCTTCCCTCGCGCCTGCGGCCCCGCAGCAGCGCCGGGGGCTGCCCACGCCGCGGGGACCTGGGAGCGCCCGGCAGAGCGAGACTGGGCTTCCCTTCCTGGGCTGACGGGGGCACTGACACGCTTCCGAGATGGGGGAGGACATTTTGTTTATCCCTTGAAGGAAAAAAGCCTTCTTTGATGGCGCAACGAGGGAAAGGTGCGCACCCTCTCCCTGGACCTCCGCTGAGGTGGGAGGTGACCTGTGTCGCAGCGGCCCCCCCGGGCTGCGCGCTGCGTGGCGGGCATTACAGCCTTTCTGAGGCGAGCCCCGGTGGGGCCGACTCTCCGGCCGAGGGCAGGCAAGAGTCGTGTGAGGTCTGCGCGCTGGACTCCCCGCGGCGCGGGGGCCTGTCCGCGCCCCTGCGGGACCCAGGCAGCG
>NW_020451016.1:863270-947304 GCF_003343035.1 Apteryx rowi
CGGGAAGGCAGCGCGGTGGCAGGCGGGCGGCGAGCGCTGCCCGGCCTCCGCGGCGCCTCCTCCCGTGCTCGCTGGTCTGGTTCAGGCCAGGAGGGGTGCGAGGTGAGACTAAAACGAAGTACTAGGTACTAGAGGGCCTCTGCTAAATTTATTGGCATACTGCTAAAACGAAACTCAGTATAAATCATGGAGCTGTATAGGACCATAAAATATCCCTAAGGGTCCTGCCCTCGCCAAGGTTCTGGTGAATAGAAGTTCATGTAAAACTGGGCATCAGTAGTATCTTTCAGATCTGGGATATGTGACATTTTAAAAGTGCCAGATATACCATGGGATATACTTATGGAGCAGCTAAAACTATTATATAGAATTTGTATAGGTATCTGGTACTTACACATAAAATTAAAAAAAAGGCCTTAGGTACTATACTGGAGCTCAGTTCTTGGCATTATCTCTAATAGTCTTGAAAATAATAAAATTATTATTTTGGGAGAAGAAAAAAAAATCTAAAACTGAGTAGATTATAAATGGATATAAGGTAATTGAGAGCCAATGAATTAATTTATCCCTAGTTGCAGAATGTAGATCCAACTATAAAGGCTTACTGAACTATACATATAATAATTTAGATGAAAAATCAGTGACATACCTGTCATAAACACAAACTCTAAGAATTCTTTGAGCCACCTGGAATACTGTCTTGGAATCCAGGTACATATCTGAAATGTAAAACAAATGCTTACACATTCAAAAGTGGTAGGAAAGACCCAGTTAAACCCGCTATGCCCTGCCACACATTAAAGTATTTGTGATACCTCTGGTAAGTAAGTGAAGGCTGTTTGTAACTCAGACCCCAAATAGCCTCAGGTGTAACGTTAGGATACCGCAGAACAGTTACAGATTGTGAATTGTTCTTGAACAATTTCTCCAGTGGACTTGACGTGAACATGTTTTCCTAAACACTAACCATGTGTGCCTTTATGTTTCAACTTCATTCTTGAACAAATGCATTTTAACAATGCAAGAGAAGTCCAAATATCATGTTATTCTTGAAAAGCCCTTTTTGCAATAACTCTGGGCAAAGATACTCTCTTGACCAGTCCTCCTCAGTGGGAAATTAGTGGGGCTCCACCAGGGCTACTCGAGCTTACCTCAGCTGAGGATCTGAAACYGTTTTCATAGAATTTTGTTCTAATCCTACATACTTCAGAGGAATTCATGCATGTAAGCACCTGACTAAAGGTGCTTTAGGGCAAGAGTAGTCCCACTGAAATCAATGCTTTATGACCTTAGACCATCAGGGACTAACCGTTCCCACCACGCAGAAGGGAAAACCAAGTAAATCCTCTTTGCTGCTTGTCTACAGATATTCAGTGACCACAAAACCCAAGTGCATGAAGGCAATGTGTCTAGTGCCTAAAACAGATGAGGAGCTCCTGGGTTTCTATCCAATGCCTTCTGCATACTCCATGGTAAAATTGGAAAGGTGACAATAATTTTGCCAGAACACTGGAGAACTCCAGCAGTGTGTGTGAAGTGCTTTGAGGCCTTGGGTAAGCAAAGAAACTCAGCTGCTTGTTGCGTTACACAGCACTGCTCAGTGCCAGTAATGCTACCTGCGAAGGAGTGGAAGTAAGTGCTGAAGCCGGAGAGCTATTGCAACATGCGAGTCCCCCGTCCCAGCCCCATCAGCACAGAATAAACACTCCAGCTGTTACTTCACCACTTGGGGAGAAGATTCCACTGCCCTCGGCCCCAAGGCACAGCCCTTTAGCTTCAGCAGTAACAAAGCATACCCAGTCCTTTATTCAATCATGCATACATGAATGTGCATGTCTCCTCTCTCTCTCTGGACTATACATACTGAAATATGTGGATTGCAGTAAAAACTCAAAGGCCAGTAAATTCTTTTTTTTCATCTAGTTGGCTGGAAGCAATTGGCAGCAAAAATGTAGCTCCACTGAAACAGGAATTTCCCCAGTCCTTTATTTTGAGGTTTCCCACTCAATGTATTTCTTTTTTTCTCCACCAAAGCTTTACACCCAGTCCCTCCCTTGCTGCACGTGGCATCTGGTCCGGCTGCAAGGGTGAACAGCCAACTGTAAAACTCCATGGCTTCAGTGCCTTAATTCAAGAGAGATCTGCTGCAAGCAGTGACAGCAGCCACGGTGCCCTCCACAGAACCGAGTGCAGCCTAGCTGGGCTTTGAGGGTGCTTGCATGGTTCCCATCAGTGTGTCACTGCAGGACTCAGCTTTTTTCTTCACATTTGTGACTCACTGTCTAGCAGCAGGCTCTGCTGACCCCGCTAGGTCCAATGGAGTTGTTGTCTTGCAAAGCTCAGGCTGAGTCTGAGCTCTGCTGGGACAGTTAGAGGAGGAGAAGGCTCCATATACTGAACGTGGATTCAATAGAATTTGGCTTAGAAGCCAAATGTATTCCTGGTGACACACGGGATTCCTTTCCCTTTGGATTTTATGCTGTTTGATTCTGCTATTCACCTGAGTACTATTATAACACAGGAATTAAAAGCACTAAGAGTTTGCTGTAGCCATTGAGTCACAGATTCTTAAACTGATCAAACTTATCATTTATTTGTCCTTCCTTCCTTCCTTCCTTCCTTCCTTCCTTCCTTCCTTCCTTTCTTTCCTTCCCTTCCTAATACATCATAGAGTTCAATAAGTTGCAGATCGGAACTAAGACCTACTCTTGTAGTGTCTTAACAAACTTCTTTTGAAATACTTAACTTGTTAGTTGAAAAGAAAGACGCAAAGCAAAGGACAAAGAAACCCTGTCAACTTGTTATTTATGTTTTTAAATGAAACAATGAAAGGAACAACTAAGTAAGTGTGACTCCTTTCTTTAGACTGCAATATCATAGATTAATAGCTCTATGAACAGATTTGCAAGTAGCACCATCATGCTAATCAAGATATTAAAAAAGTTTATGAGCAGTTGCTTAGAAAAAACAAGATAAAGCCTACGGAAATCTGATACTGGTCAATGGTGCATTTATTCAAAACATAATACTGACTTCAAGTTTCCATAAATCCTTTGCAAATGAAACTTCCATTGTGATCAGTGTTCCAGATCTAAATGATTTACTTATTTTTTTCTTTGGTAGAAATAAGATATATCTCAGGATGTACAAGTTATTTACCTATTGATACAGAACTAATCATGCCCCCATGAGATAATGCATATTAAATTTGAATTAGAAGATAATTCAAATAAGGAGTATCCTTATAAGCAGATATTTTGATTTATTAGTGTATTAACTTACATGAAGAAACTCACATTTCTGTGTGATTTGTTTCAAAATTCAGGGCTTCCACCGTTCCAACCAGTTAGCTCTTGGGAGCAGAGCAGATGTTGGATTCTGTACAGTTTCAAAAATGAGTTCTTAGCAATATTTATCTCATTGCTTCATCCTAAGCAGCATCATCCTTTGCAATCTGTATCTGCATTTGAGGAGATGGGTTCTACTGCTTTGAACCGCTGCTAGAATGCAAGCAACGCAGTGGAAGGCCAGAGAAGATCCATCAGGAAATCTGTTCATCAGCCCATTTCTCTAGCACAATGAACAGAGCTTCCCAATTTGTAAAAGCCTTGTAGACTTCACTACCTTTGGGTTTCTTGTTTTCTGCATGCATCTCCCCTAACTGTTCAAATCCAAATGGATTCTCAGTCATCAATTTACTCCAAAAACCTCTGGGCAGAAGTGAAAGTAAGTTCAGCAAATTGGTTGAATAGCAGCTAAAGAACATGCTTAATTATTCATCAGATAAGCTTCTCTCAGTGGAATTACTGCAGTCAGCTTTAGCTAAACACCAGGTCTGTAATAAAATAATTCTATGTATGGATAACACAAACACTCTCTAATAACTACCTATGCTTTATCAGAGACTAAAAGTTCTTGAATAACTGTGGTAATTTTCCTTATTTTATTAGTCACTGTTTAAGCATAATAAACTGTCCAACCAAATAAAGTTTTCAGAATACTTTACATTTGCAATATGCTCCGCTCCAACACCATCTCTCAGTAATATCCATACAGATATTGTAGAGGTTTGGGCCCAGATTTATGAGTATATACACAAAGGCATATACAATTGCCACCTAATGCATCTCCAGAGATCATGTCCCTTTGGATAGCTGCATCTAACTTCCCTGCTGCCCTTGCAGTTTCCTGCACTCAGTATCAAAGGAACAGGATCAGGCCTGTAGTCACAGTACACACATTTCACACACACGCTCAGAGGAGGCAGGTTTTCTTCATGAGCTGTAATACTATTTAGTAATACTAACCAATAGAGAAGCCATAGTCCAGCCAGCACACAAGGGATCAGAGCTGCCCAGCAAATGCAAGGAATCCAAAGAACCTCAAACACATTTAAAAGATGGGAAGCACTATCCAGTCCTGGATGCCAAGTCATTAGGTGACTAGAGAACTATGCTTTGTGCAGCACTGCAGGGCTTTGAACAGTCTTGTATAACTTTTCCCAAATCACAGAAGTCCCCCGGGAAACTTCAGTAATCAAACAAGATCTCGCGGTCAGGAAGCTTTTCTTCATCCAGCCAATTTTATTTCCCCTTCATCATTCCATCTATTACTCATTACATCCTCCTGCCAAACTGGACATAATTCTTCTCCCTCTCTCATGCTTACATGTTTCAGTTACATATAGACTATTATGTCCTTTTATCCCAGCATGTCAGGCTGCATGTACTTAGTCCTTTTCATTCTTCCTGCTATCCTCCTCTAAGCTCCCTCCAACAGCATCTCTCCAAAATAGAACTCAGTGCTGAACTAAATATTTTGCAAATAATTACATTTGGCAGTCTCTAAATGTAAGGACACACAAACCAATGACTAAATCACCTTGAACAACTGAGTGAGAATCCAAAGCCATATAATTGTTACATCAGGATAGGGTACTTTGGATGACATTGCAAGATCAACTTTATAGGAAGCCCTCAGGTAATGGTTTCCTCAAAAAATTCCCTGGTCTATTTTGTTGTTCTTGTCTCAAGGAATGTGTCATGAAGTGCACATTACTTGCAGTGATTTTTTATGTGCAAAATACTCCATAAGTGTTATGTCACTGTGACATTAGGAAGATACTGAGTAAGTGCATATTACCTTATAATATATTCTTGAGACACAAGTAAATTATTGTTTCTAGACAGAGAAGTTCATGTAAAGACAACTTACTTGCCCAATTATATCACTTATTTTTGACCAACTCATGCTTAAAACACTAGAACATACAGATGGATCACTGCATTACACAGTTACAATATTTTGCTTCTCTCAACATCCCCTATTTCAAAGAAACAACTTCCACAGCCTTTCACTGCTAGAAATGTGTGGTTCCTTTCCATGAATAAGACAAGGTAATTCCACAAACCAGACCATATTACAAATTAAACTTCACCTACATAATTTACAATTTACAAGCTCAGAGCTGACAGACTTCAAGTCTGGTAATCTGAAGATGGTGAACATGGTAATTAATCCCTTCAAAACTTAGGAGCACTATATATTTGAAACTGGGTTTACATCCAGTTAGGGAAAACAGCTGTCTAGATACCTTTAATATACTCTTCCATTTTTATGAAACTCTATCAGCTTTATGACTAGACACTGATAATGGTGTATGTTTGTGTAAGGTGCCAAAACTGAAACAGAGCTACATTATCACTCCCTGAACTCAGAATTTGATTTTCCTTTTAGAGCAGAGGAGAGAGGTAAAGTCACTGGAACTTCAGAAGAGCACACCAGTCCTGAGCAAAGAAAGCAGGCATGCTCATGTAACACAGTACATTAAATGACCTATGTGCAAAACACACAGCTGAGCAGTTACTTCTTTTTTTAACGTAAGGCAGGTTTCAGGTTTAGAGTTAGTCCTGGTGCTTCCTGGGCCCTTGCCCAAAGTTTGTGCTAGGAGCGTATTAACAACACGGTCCATTTGGGGTCAGTGGAACTTCTACCACGCCTGGGAGAAAGGTGATGGCAATGGAGTTAATAAAGCTGCTATTGGACCCGAGGGACCTCTCACTACCTGAGCAAGAAATATACGGGCATCTTTCAAAATGGAAGCGGCAGCTCGGGTGACTGGCAGATTTAAAGGATCGCGAGCACACAATAGGAGGGAAATGTCTAAAAGAAGCACCTGCCTACTTGCTGAGCCTGCACCTCCACACAGCAGAAGCAGTACATACTGTGCATGTCCTAAGCCAAGCTCAAATATGTGTTTTAGAAGTACATTATTACAAGAGAGTTTCTTTCTTTAATGCTACTCTTTCCCTCTCCCTCCGCTTTGATTTCTGTGCTTGTTCTCCTCCCCTGGAATTTGTTCTTGTTATAAAAGAGAAGGATACATTCCCTTTCAGTCTTTCCTAGGTAACTGGAAGGAGCTAGGAGAGGCAGCACGTTTGCAGATCATTTCCATGCCAAAGACACTAAGCTGCTTTGATTACCTGGCATGCATTCACCAGGGAAAGGGAGTGAAAGGAGTCCTAGCCCTTCTCCCCTGTCCCCTGCCCTTAACRGGGGCTGGTGCAGCACATGGCCCTGCCCCACCTCCTGCAGTCCCGAACTCACAGCTGTTCTGTCACTCTCCCCACTGGAAAGCAGGGCCATGTTCTTTCTTGATTAGGGCCAGAAAAAATAGGCGGCATAAAGTATGCAAGGTGTCGGGCCCTATGACCACTGACAAATCTCAAAGTGCTATGTGGGCTATACTGGAAGCATATTCCTAGAGATACTGTTCATGTTTATAAAGTCTTTTGGGGCGAAGGTTGCTCAACAGAAAAGTCGCGTAGAAATTTAACAAAAGCCACACTGCAAAATGTAAAAACAAAACAAAAAAGTAATTCTCCCACAGGAATTGAAAGGCATTTCATACATGTCCAATGAGACATTAAAAATAATTATGTGGAAGAGTAATAGCTCCCTTGGTTGTTTTAATATATTTTTGTCTACAAACAAGAAACTTTCTCTAAACTGCTGCCTTGGCTTGGCTTGAAAGGTCTCTCAAACAAAAGCCCTTCAAGTGACCCTTAGATTATTAAACCTCAGTAACAATGAATGTGGATCTCAGTTCAAACAAAGACTGTAAAAATAAAAAGACAGCAGTTTAGGTCTTGGAAATAAATATGCCTTCATAAACTGGGAACATATAGAATGTATTTTTGATCAATAGTCATCCCTTCTCTGAACAAATCTAAAAACTTTTGTCTGTCACAGTTTATTTCTTTCAAACAGTATCTGCAAATAGCCTCACTTCTAGTACAAATGAAAAGGCTGGATGCTGTATCTTAATTTAAGCTTCCCAGAGTTCATTCAGAGAGCAATTCAGATCACCAAGGTTATTTTGGATTCTGTCTTTAATGATTTTTCCTCCAAAACTTGCTAAACATCATTAGTATCATAGAAAACATTTGTGGGGAACAAAAAATGCCAGCAATACCAAATTACAAAGCTTAAACACTCTGATCTGTGTCTCCCATGAGAAAGATACAAAGGTTGAGATGTTCAATGACAGACATTAATGTCAGATGCCAAAGCAGGAAAAGCAAACATAGGAGTGGGGAGAGATGTATATGCCCCGTAGAATACTTTGTTTTGAAAGTCATATGTCATTTAAATGGCCTTTATAACTGAAGAAGTTCATTAAGAATATATTTTCATGCAGTTTGCAGACAGAACATGCACTGCTGCCAGCTGCTAGAATCAGTTTTGCACTTGTGAACTGTGGGTACAACTTCTTGATGTCTGCTTCATGTTGTGAGCACAGCACTTCCTCTAGGCAGTGGCCAAATAGGATGTTGCCAAGGAGCATGTCYGCACAGAACATCAAAATGAGCACAGTTCCTTTGCCTCTACCAGACTTTCTCTTGCAGCCAGTGGAGAAATTGGGGAACTAGGGACAGCAGCCCTGGCTGGGAGAAGAGGACAACCTCCCTAAAGGACAGTGGTCCTCTGCCCCTTCCACCAGTTCACCAAGCAGCTCACTAGCCTCTCCTCAGCTGCCCTGGTTTTGCACCTGAGCTCTGGTGTTTCTTTGCCCTCCCACACTCCTCCCTTTAGAAGCAGCAGCCCAGCCCTACCATCTCTGTGGTATACCCTTCAATTTTAACTGCCCTGATGGGCAACCTAGAGACAGCACTGCTTTGTAGCACAGCTCCATTCACCGTTATCAACACCGTGGCACCAGAGACACACGTGTTCAGCTATTTCTCAGCTGGGTTAGATCACACCACACTAAAATCTCACTGGTGTTTTCGTTATGGGAGTTCGCCACCACTGGGAGTACTGGTAGAACTGAGCAGGTGGATAAAAATGCTACACATTTTCCCAAAACAGACACCTTCTATGCATTCACAAAGGTGGACAGAGGATGCCTAGAAATGATTCCTCTCATTTGGCATGGCCACCCAATCTTGTCTCTCCTTTCCAAATTTCTGAACAGAAAGCTCAAATGAGCTTGATATTTGTGATAGAGAAAGTATGCACATAACTGTGCATCTGCTTTAACAGCTTGGAAGATGTAACATAACTTCTCTACACAGTATCCTTGCTGATCAAAGCCTTCTATTCAACCTACTTCTATTCAGAGCAGTAAATTAGCTACCCTTGTGTTATGCCGGATTCCTGCCCAGGGGGCAAGAGAGATGTTTGTTCTGCATAACCATGGCAACAAAGTTGGCAATTAGCATCAAGTTTGGCTATTCGTGTGAACAGGAATTACCCTGTGAACTCAATTTAACAGAGACACCAAGCAGCCAGCAGTGTGATAATGACCCATATAATACCATCAAGGCTGGTTTTGAATACAGCAATAATAAAAGACACTATAACCTACCAGTCTTCCTCCTTCTCACTCTCTCCCATGTTTCAAGACATTTATATTTTCCATTAGATTTAGTGAGCATCTCTTTTCTACCTTAAAAACAATCTGTACACTCTGATATTGCAAAGCGTAATGCACTAAAGCTTATCTTTGGCATGGAGTGTTCACACAGAATTCAATGACAGTATAGATTCTTCTAATGTATTTCACACAATGCATTAAATGAAATACAGTAGGAGGACAAAAATTAATAGGTATATGCACAAGGAGAATATTTTTCAATGAGATCTGGAAATGAAGACAAATGAGAAGAAGACATATAATTTACTGAACAGATTAATGGTTGATAATGTCATTACTGATGTTTTCAAAGCACTGATTTACCATTTAATGGGAATCCATAATCCTTAAAAGCAGGAACCTTGTATCTGTGTTGTGTTTACACAATGCTTAGAACAGTATGGTACCAATCTGTCACCCAAGTTCCTAGATGCTTCAGCAGTAAAAATTAAGAATAACAGCAGATGAAAACTACTTACAAGAAAATCTTAACAGCTGAGCTCAACAGCTGGCACTATGAAACAAGGACCTGGAATTCCACACAATTCCTCTTAGAGTTACTGACTACTTTTGCAAGTTTCACCATTTCTATAGATGATACAACTTCCTTACTCTAAACCTAGACAGAGGAGGATAGTATTCATGGTCTCCAGTAGTTATGTGTTTATTATTGTGTTTTCTATATAATGTTACAGTAGTAGTACGCCCATTGGCCAGGAAAAAAAAAAAAAAAACAGATCATGTTGTCTCTGCAAACACTGGGATCACATAATCAGCTGCAATACATTACAAACCGCTAGTCATAACTGCAGAGTAAGCTAGGAAAAGGGAGATGAATTTCAGAGAAACTGGATATAGTGAATGAAGTATTTATAAATTTAAGAACCTTGTCCTTTTTTTTGACAAGCATGGACATCCTATTAATGTTAATGGCTGCTATTCTCACAAAGAGGAAAATGAAATAACTTTATCATTAAATATATCATGACAATACATTCCAGAAGACTCCAGCCTAGTATTTGTTTCTATCTGTCAACAAAAAAGTACAAACAGAAGCATGATCTCTGTTCAAGGAAACAGTAAACTAAGACTTGTCACTTCTAAAGGCTTGTTTATTAATGGCCATTTCTTTAGGAGTTGTGATCTTCTGTAGTAAGTAAAACTACTTAAGACCTGAACACCTGAAACCATGTTAAGGTGAGGAGAAAAATTCTTTTGGACTGATACTGCAACTTTTTAAGAAGTCAACAAAAGTCTCAAAGATACCATGTAGTTCTCCCACAAAGACAGCCACTTTTGGGCTATGTACCAAATGCAGAGGGAAAGAAGAGGAATATCAAAGATACAGCATCACGGTAGCAAAAGTCCTGTGAAACCAACATAAACTGTGTGCCATGCTTTGCTTCTAAAATATGTAAAGAAATAAACCCACCGCTATTTTTTAAAACCAAGTATGTATAAATGGTCAGAAAGATGCTAAAATTTTTAAGTGTCATTTCACATACATATTTGTTTGGTTTAATCCAAGCAGTTAACAAGTCTTGGAAAACAAAACAAATATTTCATCTTGGTTCAAGCAAAGCATTTGTAGGCAGGTTCATTTGTAGGCAGGAAAAAAGGCTTATGTGGCTGTGCTGCCAATCTATCCGTCTCTCTTAAACCTTCTGAACCCCAGACCTATTTCAGCCCAATTCTGTAGAGATGTGAAATTCCCAGCAATGCTGTGTGCACGCAAGCTTCAGGAAAATTGGCAGCTCAGTAGAAACAAGGGGTCCTGAACTAGTGCCCCCAAGTGAAGGAGCACTGCAGGGTGCACTGCAGTTTTTTAGACTGTTTGGCTCCTTCTCGGTGAATCACAGCTCAGAACTAACAACAGTACTGTCAGTACTACCACTACCCAGCTGCTAACTGGGGAGAAGTACGGGAAGTGAAGGAACTGGGAGGGGAGGGATCACAAGGGATGTGTAGGGAGCAGGGGTTAGAGGGGTGGGCAAAGARCTCAGAGACAAAGATTCAAATCCAGGAAGTCAGGATTCATTAATTCCACTGTCATATAACAATTTGTTTCTCAATTTTTCAGTTCAGCCAAGAAACTAATAAAAGGAGTTATTTGCACAGCTCAGTTGATATGGGTCTTGCAAAACCTTCGATTGCTGGCATTTCAGATCCTGCTTCCAGTCGCTGAAGTTTGCACAGGGAGAAGGTTTGATCAATCTTCAGCAAGCTGAACTGAATCTTTACATTGATGGGGGAAGGAAAAGATGCATAATGACAGTGATCTAGAGGAGCAACAACCTCAGGTTGTTCTAAATGCTCCAGAGAAGTGCTTGTATCCTTCCAAGGGGGATATTTTCTGCTTCTTTTCATCTGCACCATTGTCGCCTATAAACCAATCCTTTATTCTGCTTGGGAACAGTAGAATGTGTGAGTAAGGACAGAGTTTACTAAATGTTGAATTAGCTGGGATTGACTTAACCATTTAGGCTTTTACTTGTGCTTAGGGAAATGTGCTGAACTTTGAAGAAGTTGTTTGATACCATTTTTTCTAAGCAGGATGTAAACCGATGCTCTTTCATTTCCTATAAAGGACCCCATAAAAAGTTGTCCTGTGACATATACAAAAGGAGGCCAAAAAAAAGCCAAGCTTACAGAAACCACTCCAGACAGACATAGTTGTGAGCTATATATCAATTCCTTGCTCTGTCAAAAACTGACTAGATGATATAAAAGTGCTCAGGTCAGTCTAGAAAACATGCAGTCTTACCAAAATATCCACTCTTCTCATTCTCAGTTTTCAGTTTTTCCCATGTGACAAGGCCTGTGACACCAGCTCTGTTGTCACAATATCCTGCATTCCTGAATGTCATCAAACAGGCAGTGACATCCTAAAACAACTTCAGTCTCACTCTGGGCAGAGCAGAGAGCCAGCGTAGCAGGGGGCTTCACAAGGGCAGAAGCAGAGTTATTGCCAAAGGAATGAGTTCTAGTGTCTATGAGATCAGTAGCTGCCATTTAAAACTTCAATTGTTATTTCTAACAAAACCATCCCCTAAGGAAGTGGTGCAAACCCTGGGAAGGCCTCTTCTGGTTCCAATTTTGTTCAAGTACAGGTCTAACTCCTCCAAGGGTAATGGTTTGCTCCCACTATTAGTTGAGATTCCCAAAGAGCAAGTTCCATAGGAAGGGTCATTTGGGGTCCCCACCTTCAGTGACTTGCTAGCCAAGGTGGTGGGACTAGTAGCTTTTGGGCTAAACCATCTTGACAGAAAAAAGTTTATATCCCAGTGACTGGGTCTAAATTGACTGCAAGTACCAGCAACAGCTTGTCCTGAGGACCTGACTCTGAGTTATCCAAGTGGCTTCCATTGGGCCCCTACACCTGGCTTTCTTCTTCATTACAACCAAGTTGTGGGGGGCAGGAGAGAAAGAAAGGGGCTGGTCAGTGTGCCAGGTCTCACCCTGAGCGTAAGTGGCCAAAGCACACTGCAGACAGGAAAAGTATCTTGATCCTCTTGTTCAGATGTAACATATGGCACCTTTGTAGGAAGAGAGGCAGCAGGATTTGACCACAGAGAGGTTTTAGTAGGTGATTACACCATTTGGGTTGCAGCATTCTGCAGAGGTAAGAGTAAAGCTACAATGTAGCAGCCAGAAAGGACAGAAAGGAGGGCAAACTCACTAGCAGAGCAGGCCTCCATATTTCACAGTAGAGGCAAAATTAATTGCAGAAGAGCCAGCAGAGTTGGTTCAGGAGAGCGGAGGGGAACAAAAAGGTTTGGGAGGGAGTTTAAGAAGGCTGTGAGAGAGGGTTGCACTCTCTGTACTGCTACATTCTCCAGTTCAGGGCATGTCAGACACTGTATCTCTTCTCTGTGCACCAGGTACCACCTAAAGGCTTGTGTAAGGAGAAAGATTAAAAATAAGGTGGGGGGGGGGGGAGGAGGTGAGTTTTCACATCAGAGGATCCACAGCTGCTGTTTTGGTGAGTCAAAGCTGGATGGAATTTTTTCCCATTCCCAGTGCTGGCTTTTCTTCTGGACAGGCACCTTGACAGAGCTAGCACTTGTACCTCTGAGAGCTCTATGCCCGAGAAAGCCCAGACAAGTTTCCATTGGCTCCGTTCAGCAGGCATTTCTTTTCTTGGATTATCCATTCTCCAGTCAAGTACTCTGAAAGGGTTAAACAGCGCTAGCCCCAGCAAATAAATCTGGAGCATATCAGTCTCATATAATGCACCGCTGACTTCCCACACTTCCAAAACAGATCCAAAGAGAGACACCAGCTATCAGAATGCCCCAAACAAGTTAAAGAATCGCTTGCTTTGAAAGCAAGCAGGATTACCCAGGTGCACACTTCAGTAGTGGACCTGCCCCTATTCAGCAGCACTTAGGGCTGCATAAAAGGAAAAGAAAAGGGGGATTGCAAGGCAAGTGCACATTAATTTGGAACACTATTTTCTCTAAAAAAGGCCTGCATGTGTCATAACTCAATCATAAAACTGCATTTAATGTTTACCTTTGGCAGATGATAGGGAGGCAGATTTTTGCTGTGTTTCACAAAAAGGAATGCTGCCATGGGTCTCTGCACAGCATCTGCAACCAGAGGTTGCTGATATCTAACCTGCCTCTGACACAAACCCTTCCAGACATCCATCACTGAGCTTAACTGCCTCAGTTTTCCCACAGGCTAAAAGTAGGATGTAAAGTGAGAGTTCCTGCATTCAGTGCTTAGACTAGTGCAATCCACAGCAAAGACCATCCTCCTGCAGCTCTCTGGATCGTCTGTGGTAGCATCAGGTAACATCTTTAGAAATTAAGCTTTAATTGAATTTGAGTGACTAATATGTTCAAACCAGAAACTTTCCTGTGGGTTTTAAAAATTCAATCATATTCTACCCCCAATTTTTCCTTGTGCTACTCACTGAAAATACACAGCTGCACTTGCGAAGCTGTCATTGAAAGGAAGCTAGAGGTTTGGCAGCTGCACAGAGGGGAAGAGGTGAGGCTCTGGACTCATGAAAAGGCGTTGGAGACAGTTTAGGTTTGGAGATCTCTGGAGTCTTCTGAAATTTCTGGCAGTCTGAAGAAACTTCATTTCAGTCCCACCCTTTTGTGGGCAGAACAGAGGTGACTGGGTTACAAGGCAGTAGGTCCTAGTCCCAGCTCTTCTGGCGACCTGTTGCAGAGCTCAGTCCCTACTTCTACCTGTAAAAAGGAGGGTGTGATCGTCCTAAGAGGAACATCAAACTCTGAGACAGTTTGGGAGAAGAGTTCTTAGTTCTGTGAAACAGATGTGTTGGAGTCTAAAAGCACTTAAGGCACATGCTGAGGTTCCCAGCATGGTTTTTAACTCAGGAGCATTGCATGCACAATTCCGGGCTAGAGGATCTTCCCAGGAAAGACTTTGAGCAAAAGAACAGCCTTCCTGGTATCTACTTCTCTCTGCACTCCACAGAAATATTTTCTCTCCTTTTGAAGCAAGGACTACCTTTCCTCTACATTTGTACAGCAGCTATCACTGGGGAGGAAGAGCTCCAGCACTGTGGCTCCAAGACACTGCCATAGAATAAAATAATAACAAAAGTAATAACAACAGAGGACCCCGCTTAGTGTGGGAATATATTTTCAACCTTTATTTTAGTAATTTAAAATGTAATGGAGAAAATGAAAACCCACAAGGCATATCAATATCCTCTAAATAAATTCCTGGGATTGTGGAATACCATAGAAAAAATCAGCATCTTGAAAACAAGACTGCCTTAATAAATGGAACCTTCCTTTGCAAGAGATGACATTTCACTATAATGGATGAAAAGTGCTATCTATACAAGTACTGAAATATTAATTCTTACTGCTGTTGTTTGAGCTGCCTACACTATACCTCAGAAAAATATCTCCTTCACAGCCATGCAGTACAAAGAGAAACTTTCAAAACAGAACACCCAACTTTCAAAGCACAATTTTACAGCAAGGGATTCAACAACAAAGCCAGCGTAGCATTACAAAGAGTATACTGTCACTGACATCAGTATCAGCCTTGCAGAGCGTTACAGTTCATATAACTGTGCTCACTTTTTAAATATGTGAACAATGTATTCATGGAGGTTGCTGTATTCAGAGCATCTCTCCCACCCCTGCCTTAGGGGGATATTCTGCAGTTCACACTGCRATAGGCAATAATGCAAGTATTACAAGATATTGTATAAGCCAAACAAAATATTGAGACAAAATAAAGGAGCATTATTAAGAGGAAGGGACTCAGGGCATCTGCAAGAGATACCAATGGCTGAAACAGGGAACAGCTCTCACAAAGGAGTATTTTATGGGAGTAGGGAGGAGCTGTCGGCACAGACCCTCCAGAAGGAGGGATGTTCCACAGTTCACAAACCTGTACAACAAACTGCTCAATAGCGCAGAGGGGACAGGGTATCCCTCACAACAGCAGGATCTTCTAGGCAGAAGTATTTTCCTTAAGAGCTTGCTACTCCCCTTACAGTTTCTGCAGCAGAGAAAACCTTATTAAAGCCATTTCTGAAACACTGTGCAGGTATAAATGAACTGGTGACATCTAAGGGGTTGTAAATCGGACCGCACAGCTCTAGCAGAAAAGCAAAGCAGTGCATGTGCTGTCAGTGACACTGTGAAAACCCCTCTCCCCCTGCTCTGGGGAACTGGCCCCTCAGCTTTCCTTGATGTGGTAATGTAATAGCAGATTGAAAAGAAACGTGCAGCTTTCAGCAATATACATCAATGAGGGAACCAAAATAGGTTTATCAAAGAAAAATGTGACTCTGACCCATCCTTGGAACCAAATCAAAGAGTATCTAACAGCAGCAGTAGGTCTCCAAGAAGAAAACAAAGCCAAACTAGTTTAAAATAGATCCAAACAAGAAYAGATTTTTTTTTGTTGTGGTCATTGCCAGCCAGATTATGATTGGTTACAAATGCTAAGGGCCCTTGAGTTGCCTGAGTCCTTAATTCATCAAAATGGTCATCATTATCTGCCAAGCAATGACCTCAGTCAAAAGCCATAAATCATTGCTCAGTTAAAGAACCAAGCCTGCAAACTCCCTCAAGTGTTGTTTCTCTTAGTGCTTGTGAATGGGGAAGGCAGGTTGTGCAGGATTCTGGATTAGTTGCCTTACATGAAGGACAGAAGAGCTCTCAACCCTGAATACCACATTTTGTGTTAACAGAAGCTGGCATGAAACAGATGAGTAAAAAATGCCTGCCAGAGTGTGTGCTCAGTATGTGGGCAAGAGCTGAAAGATCTGCTTCCTTATTTTGTGGTCCCAGTAAAATACTTAAATCAGCATGTAAGAAGTTAAAATTAACCTTCTTGTTGTTAATCCTGTTAAGGACATCATAAGCTGCCTCTCACAGCTACTACATTTTGTAAAGAAACCCTAAGTCATGTGTTGTTTACTAAAAGTTATCGTAAATTCCCAGAAAATTCATTTTCTATTCAGAAGTAAATAGAGGAATCACTAGCTATATTCTATTAGGTTTATGTACCAGAGATGATGAAACCTTGTTTTAAGTATGCAAGTTGTCTCATCTTTAATTATGTAAATAAAACAGGTGTTCTCCTACAAAGCATTTTCCAATAGAAACTGAGTGATGAAAGTGACCTTAACAAACTGTTACTTTGACAGTTGCAAAAAAGAAAGGGTTGAGGAGCCAAGAGAATCTAGAAAAAAAAAGAGACTGCTTATTTAAAGCAGAGGAGAACAAGTGCAGTCACACTTCACCACGCAGCACTCTATTGCAAACTGTTTCCTGCGGTAGGGTATCTTTCACAAAGCTTTCCACCTCCTCTCTCTCTATTCCAATGATTTTTTGCTTTGTTTTTCAAACATTAAAATATATATATATATATCTAAATGACACTAAGTAACAGAATTTTAAATATCAGTAATAACCACTGCAGGGCACACATTCATTGTTGATTTGTGCACTTCCTAGTGTGACAGCATCTTGCACTTTCTTATCAGAAGCCCAACTGAGCAATCTGCTTCTGGCATACCTCTGTCAAAAATCCTGGGAACTGTCTGAGAACTCACTGCAGCCAAGGCCATTGCTCCATTTGCATGTACAGACTGGCCAGCAGAGCCAAAGTTTAGATTTTTGAATCAAGAAGCCACATCCATAGCACTGAACCTTAAAAGGACGCCTCAAAGACACATTTTAAATAAATGGTTTTGAGGAATCCAAATGATGTCTAATATCATCACCATATGAGGAACAGGCTGTTGGCAAATGTCTGGCAAAAAAATTTTGATTCTCTTTAATTTTTTGGATAGGCATGATACAGTTTTCTTTTTAAGTAGAATAAAACCATTGAGGTACTAAATAGCTAAATATAGGTATTTCCTAGGCAGTTTGGAGCTGAAGATCATATCTGCATCAATAATAAAAATCTTGCTAAAAGTCTTAATCTTGCAAGCACTTTCACACATCTCAATTTAGGCCTAAGCAGTTACAAAAGGTGCCAGTCATATCATTCATTCATTCAAAGCTAAACACAAGAGTGAGTCCTTATAGGAACTGACTGCATTTTGGCAATGAAATCTTACCTTTCACTTATAGTCTGAAGTATTATCTTAAATAAGAATTCAACAAAATGAAAAGTAATGGCAAAATAAATATTTTCAGCTTTAGTAGTTTACCTACAACTTTATTTTTAAATGCTTTTGTCAGTGAGCTCCTTCTTTTTAAAAATTCAATATTTGCCTTTACAGGGCATGAACGCTTTATAATCATCCAAAACGAGGGCACAAACTGGGACACAAGGAGCAACAGTATGAATATATACAATTACTAGAATGGGGAAAAAAATTGCTGCATGCCACTGTTTTGTCTCATTTCTCAGTCCTGGTAAATACACCTTTCTGAAGTGCAGGTCTGATATATGGAGGTATGCTACTTCACTTGGATATCATGACTGATAATGACAACTGTATATGCCAAAACTACTTTTAAGGAGACTTAATGTCATCCGAGCATTACTAGTGTAAGAGCAGCCCCTGCAGCAGTTCTGTAGGCTGAACCACAAAGCCTCTTGTAGGGACATTCAGTGCTACCGGCTCCTCTCTGTCAGCTAGTCTGCTTACTGGTTTTGTTTCCCATTCACTCCATCCCATTTCCAGCTCCACAGCCTTCTCCAGATGGTAAACCATGTCACATAACTGTACATGGGCCAGTGATGGTGGCAGCCATGTTTGGTCATGAGATGGGTGTTTGAGAGAGAGGGTAATAAGAGTATTTGTTGGCTACTAGAATAATCCATGCATTTGGCAGTCTGTTCCATGTCCCAGGCACTCAGAGAACAGGGAACAAACAGCAAGAATTACTTTCGCAGGTCATATCCAGAGAAAAACGCTTGAGAAACATCATCCTCCAGCATACTGTGTAGCACTTTGGGTGGCCCTTTCCCATGTATCCATGCTAAGAACTTAGTAAACACTTTGTTCTAGTACGGTAAGCACTTTGATTTCCATATAATCCTTTTTTTTCCCCCCAATAAACAGGTTTTAGTAAGCAGGTTTATTGAAAACCTTGTTTAAGGTAACCTAAGGGTAGGAAACCCTGCTACGGTAGGCTAACAGGTAACATAAGGATTGGAAAGAGTTTTTGTTTTATCTCTGAGTTTTGTTCCCTTTTGGCTTTGCCTTTTCTCCTAAGACTCAAGCTTCTTTACATTAAGAGAAAGTGTCATCTGAAGTCACGCAAAGCAACGAGGGCAGCTTCACTCCTTTATGCTTTGGTTTCAAAACTCCTGAGGGTGGATGAAGTGACTTTGCTTTCATGGTGGGGTGTCCCCCCCACAAGCGGCAGGAGGACAGAACTGTTCTGTACCCACCACCGTCCTTCAGACCAGGAGATCCCTGTTCCACTGAGGTCAAGGAATTTTGCTGCTGGCCCAAATCTAATTTCACCCTCATGGCCTCATGGTTGGGGACAGCTTTTTACCACAGATTCACCTGCCCTGCCAGCTCCTGTAAAACTTGTGTACCTTCTGACATTTAGGAAACTGAGAAATGCAGATTTTCTGTGTGGAGAAACCATCTACATAAAGTAAACCAGTCTCCCAGGATTTACCATAGATCTACACAGTCAACAATATGGTGGATATCCACTGGCTGTAGAAAGGCTGGGGTTTGGTCCGAGAAGCTCAACGTAAATGATAATTTTAAATATACAACTGCCAATACAACATGGTGTCTTTTTTGGGAGAGAAGATAAAAATAGCAAAGAAACAACAGTCCTGTTCTTTTTATGAAAGCCTGGCAATTTTCCAGCAGAGGCTTAAGTACTTTTTGTACTTTGGGGGAAAAAAATGATGGGATGTGGTCCAAGACTGGTCATACAAACCTGAGAAATATGGAATAAGAGGCAGGGCTGAAGCAGCCAAAGTGGTACTACCAGCTGCAGCCCCATTAATTAACGCTCTGCGGTATGTAGCCATAAGAATGACCCTGATACTTGTTGAATACAAGCAGATAACATTTACAGAGCAGCTATGCTTTTCTTACTGAGGTATATTTATCCAAGGAGTACCTTGCACATTTCCCCCCACCTCACAGGGCAGTAAATTAGTTCTAATTGCAGAGGTATGTAGTAAAAGCTGTGCTCAGCCTTCTGCAGCATTTGAAGATTTATTTTACAGTTTTTTCTCTGACTGCCTAACGAAAATAGGGGGAGGGGAGAGGAACATCAGAGAAAATACAGGTTTTATAGATCTGTAAAATTACTCTACTTTAGATAAATATGTGCTTCTCTGCAAATTAAACAGTAAAATTGAAAACTGAAGTTCTGTGGCTGATTGTGCAGTGCACTAGGATATAGATTTCCTTCTCTGCTTGCAGTTCTTTTAATTTGGAAAGAATGACAATTTTTATCTGCTTAAAGGCAAATATACGACCACTACTATAAACTATTTTAACATACCCTAACTGTAGTTTTATGAATCATTTGGGGAAAAAGTACTGATAGCAGATACAGAGCTAAATTCTATGGTTCTATTGACAATACTGACTTGTGCATACAGTAGCAGCTGTCTGAACATTAGCTAGCAGAGTCACGGGGTACAATACTAAAGCTGAAAGGCCCGCAGGATTTTGGGTACTTATTCTGTGCCAGACATCACCAGCTGGATGCAACCTTTAGTCACTGTGTGTCATTTGGTCACGCTCTAAATCCTCCTTTACAAGTATTTTGTTTCCTTGTACTTTGGTCTGCTACACCTTGCTGATCCCCTGTCCCTGCTACAGGTGAACCTCAACACCACATTTTGCAATGAACACCAGCTACCCACCATCTCACACCTTTCAGAGTAAGCTTGTTCTGAAAGTTGTAAACTCAACAAGCAGTCTGAGAATTTAATCTGGAATCAAAGCTATTGGGTTGGTCCAAGAAAACAGTCTTTATATCAGTCAGCAGAATACAAGGTACAAGCACGTACTGTGCAGGCTGTGGATACTGAACTTAACGTGTATTTCACTTATCCCCAGCCGCTTCTGTTGACGGGTCTAAACATAGAGAAGAAGGGTGGTTTTTGGCTACCAGTAAGTACCAGAGAGAAAGGAACCATTTCCTGTGACCAAGAAACAGTGCATACACTCACGACACCATGATACATGATACATGTTTCATGATACATGTTTTGTGTTAAACGTGACATGGTCTTGCAAATAAAATTAACAAAATAAAAAAGAAATAAAAAGAAAAAGCAGTCCAATTAACCCAAGGCCAAACAAAAGAAGACAAGACAGCAGAAGGGTTTTGGACTGGCCAGTTCTGCTGGGAATGCAGCTGTGCATTCCAGCAGCCAGTAAGAATGTGGGTTTTTCCATTGAAGTTGATCGTAAGCCTTGCTACATTCTGTACAAAAGCATTGCCCCCTACCCCTACATATACAGCTCAACTAGATCTTTTTCAACCAAACAGCACTACCTTGTATGAAAGGGTGGAAATTAAACAGAGATTCTTTAAAAGTCTTCTAATGACTTTCAGCATCAGGGGCAGAAAAATTAAAGTGAGGTCACTGTTAGGAACAGGCATTCCTTTTCCTGGCTATGCAAGCCTGACTATACAGGGCATAGCTGACATGCAGCTTGACCCCTTCTCAGGATCTCTTCAGTTTCTATCACAGTCAGGTATAACAGAGTCTGGTAATTTTCTTTTCTGAGGTGATAGAAGTGATCATGTGCAGTTGTTTCTTGTAGTTCTTTATACTGATTTACTAAGATCAGCTACGGTCAGAAAGAATGCCTCCTTGAGTCCTTACAATGCTGTAGGCTTTTTTTCAACTCTCCAAATAGTCAGGAGGAGTTGGCTTTTCTAATGCTCTCACCTTTGCCCAAAATCTTCTTCCACTGATGCCAGTGTGAGTGAAGTGAAGCCGAGGAAATTCTGAAGAAAACCCACCCCGAGCTGCTGCCCAGTCACGATTGTTAGAGATTTAACTAAATCTATAACTATTAACTAAACTGGTGCAAAAGATTCTTGGTAGTCCTTCTTGCTGCCAAACAGCACAAAACTAAATAGCATCTTTATTTTTCTTAAGCATGCTACATTCAGAAGAGATCCTTCCATTAGCTTCTGAGACAGCAGTGTGGAAAAAAGCCAAAATACAAACAAGCACTTTTCTAGTAGCCAGCTTGCAATGACACAAAAGCAAAATGACCGGTGAGACAAGGAGATTTCCAGGAAGATGTACTATGATCTCCTGTTCTATATCTGACCTTCAAAATACATTTTGCTTGCTGTTTTTTTAAATGAATTGATCATTATTAAAATTCCCGATCCATTACATTCAACAATAGCATTCAGCACAAATCTGGTAGGCTCCATGACTTTGCAGGATATTTTCTGCCAATGTTCAGATGCAGAAACAGGCAGAAATTGTGATGAATGTAGTGACAGGACCATCTTTCTACTGATATTTGCTTAAAGCTCTGTCTCCACTGGGGCAAGTAACTACCTACTGCAACAGTAGAAGGCTCCTAATTCTCTTTAGCAAGACACATTTTTTTAAATTAGACCTCTGTCACTTCTTGAAGAAAAGATTGTTTCATCTTTTCTAACATCTACAGAAGTCTCTCAGGACTCCTCCTGCTCTCATTAACTTCAAGGGAGCTGGAAAAAAACACTAGAAGAGCTTCAAAAAATAACAAGCAATGAGAAGAATAGGATATAAAAATAAAATTTATTGCCTCTAAATCTGTTCCATTCTCTTTTTTACCTTTCAATAATGGTTACATGTGTCTTCTGCACATTTAAGCATCAGAAGAACATATAAACCATTTTTATTGCATAGAGCAAGAATTTATCTATGTATTTCAGCTTAGATCTGCAAGGACCCACTTACATTTTAGAACTGGAGTGAGAAAACAAAGTTAAAGTCAGTTTTATTCCTTGCACAGCAATTACTCCAGCTGTCATCACAAGTCACTTTTACTGCTGAAGCAAAAGTGTGAAGCATCAAGTGGAGCCCACAAAAACAACACAAGCTCATCTAAAAAGACCACACCTTCTGTTCTCCAGTCTCTTGGCAGTGTTGGGCACAAATAATAGCAAGCTACCAAACAGAACTAGAAGGAACAAAAACGCCATTCATTTAAGGAAGAAATCAAATTATTTCCTTAGTATCAAAGTTTCCTTAGAACCAAAGTTAGTACCAAGACTCAAAAACATTTACAGATTTTCGTCAACTCTCCCACAGTTTGCTGTACAGGGTGAAATCTTGCTGCTAATGGAGTCAACAGGAGTTTTGCTATCAGCTTCAGTGGAAGCCAGAATTGTACCTTAATTTTTATTATCTAAATCTGTAAGCCCAAAATTCAGCCCTTTGTGATTTGTTTTCAACAAAAGAGATGTTCAGCACTTGCTGTTAGGTGGTGATTTTTTTCAATTACTGGTAATGCTAAATAGTATTCAAATTGTGATCTCTCTCAGTCATGAAGGCATGCATATTTCTGGAATTGCTGCACTTTAGATATTCATCAATATAAAAATGGTAACATTAATTTAATCCTAACCACTCGAAAAGTCAGATTTTCTTTAAAACAAAACACAAAGATAAAATCTAAAAACAAAGTCCAAAGTGGATGTTAAGAGGTTTTACTAAAAACTCTCTCTGGATTCTGCTCCAGATCACACTGATGTAAAACCTGTACATTTCTACTGCTTTCCATGGGCTTCCTCTACATTTACAGCGAAAAAGGAACAAATCCTAGAACTACAACAAGCAATTTGTTTGAACAATTTAATTAGCACTTCTCATTGCAAAAATACAGATCATGTGCATCACATATAATAATGAAGGTTATAGAAGGAAAAAGCAAACGAGTAATTAAGTTAACATATGTCATCCAAAGCCAGGATGAATACTTATAGCTCTTCTACCATAGAAGCCATTGTACTTGAAATGGGGTAATGTATAAACAAAGTGCTTTATCTGGGGTATGACTGGAAGCTCCAAGATTGTAACGTCCTTTAAGATAACATTCCAAACCTATCCTTTTAAGTTTTCAGCCAAGAATTTGTTTTTATAATTTCTTTGCTGTTGGCAAAAAGGAAACTATACTCCAGACTAAGTTCTCTCGCTTGCTCACTCGCTGCTGCTACCACTCCCACATTTTTTGCCAGAAACCGATACAAGTGTTTTGAAAGTCAAAACTGCAGGGAATTGGCTACGACAGCTCTTTGTCACTATTTTTTCTTTGTCATATTTACCCTGAGGTATCACAGACAGCTCATTAAAAACATGCATAATAGTATTGTTTTATCTACAATTGTATCTCACCCTGCAGTTCTCACTCAGGTAACCCTGACAACACCAGCTGATCTGAAAGAAGGTGACACTCACGCAGGAAGGCCTGGTTCCTACCCTGGGGTTACAGACACAGCTCAGACCCTCCTGTGAAGACAAGTAGACTCAGGATTTAGTATTAGCCTAATTCTGCTCCTGTAAAACTCCAAAACACAATACTGACTATGCTCACATGAATACATATTTAAGTCACTTTTCTACTCCTTGACTGTGGGCTATTCTGTCACCCAGAACAGCACTTGATACAATTTTAAGAATCCTAAAGGTTTAAATCATTGCTGTCTCGCCAGACTGTCTATGGGCCACTAGGAACACCTGTAGTTCCCAGTAAATCCCCTCACTCCCAATATGCACTGTGTGATGAGGTCATTTATTGAGCATGTCCATTAATAAAACCACAGAGGGGAGATTTTTAGGGAGTGTCTGCTCCCTTTTCTACCAGCTGCAGGGATTTTCTAATCACTTTACACTGCCATAGCACTATACTGAGATTCAGTTGTGTTTCTCAGGGGAAGATGCTGCTGTGGGGTAAATATAAGGCCAAAGTTGAGCAGCTTTGAAAAATCTCGGTCTAAAACATTTACAAATAACATCGCTCTTAATTGTACTTTGTAAAAGGAAAAAAATGTTGCAATGATTTCCCCTTATCTTTTCTGATAGCCACACTTACATATGGCACTAAAGTAAATCCTATATCTCTAAGAAGGCAAAGCCCTCATTATTTTCAATAAATAATTTCACTTTGTTGAGCATTACTCTGTAGCCAGAGTGAGGCTACATCCCTGTAAAAAAACACTTTTCTTGTTTAAATTTGCATGAATTTAAGCACTTACAATTCACAAAATCAAGTCTCTTTTGCAGAAGCACTACACTCTGTACAGTTAAATGAATGGCATGTACAAAAGTTTTGCAGAAAATTTTTGGTTATATAAGTGGGTAGATGGGGGGGGATAAACAGAGAGTATGCGTGCAAGCGTGTGCGGTTGTTTGTGTAAGCCTCATGCTAGTGCTCCTAGTCTCCTGATTGATGGAGCCTGCTTCATGCACTGCTGAGAGTCACCCTTTGTTTTTTTCAGAGAGAATTGCTGTATTTTGTCTGCTGTCTTTGAGATACTCGGGGAGGGGGGAACCCTCTAGTGCAGTAGGAACAATTCTTTGTTCATCTTCATCCCTGAAAACCATCCAGAATTTTAGGAGAGCAACAAAGGCCCTCCTTAAATWAAAAAAAACCCTCAGACAAGGAAAAGGAAAGGACCCCACCATCCACCGCAGACTGAGAAATAAATAGAATTTTACCTTTATTCCCCTAACACAAGAAAACCCAGGCAAGGGGAGAGCTTGCCACAGAGTACTCTAAATGGAGGGAGTCTCTGGGGCGGCAAAGGCAAACAGGCAAGGGGTTCATGATGGGGTGAATTCCACCACTGCGCTCATTAATTCGGAGAAGTGTTCAAATTCTCAGCCTTTGGTGAGTCTTCCACCAACAGATTACAGCTATGCATATACTGCTTTAGAGGTTGTGCTTATTACACTGTTCATGTTGCCATGCCAGGGTAGGTATGTTTTACATKTTATTCCCTTTCCCTGTCAAAAGGCTAAATTCTGGCCTCTTACTCATGCCTTGCTCTGGACTTAACTAATTTCACCTGGTATCAACAGTGATCTTGGGAACTCAGGAATTTAAGCACTCAAAAAGTTGAATCTCTTTTACAACAGTTAAATAAATTATGATGTGCCTGTTAAATTTTACACTCCAAAATCATAATAAATTCCTGCCTTAGAGGAACCATCCGGTCTAAGTTAGAATTTCCATGGCAAAAGTCATGGAAGCCTTTTCATGAGAATGTGCAGTGTTGACACTTGCAAAACACTGATTATTGATGATATCTGCATAATGTATCTTATTAGACAGTTTGGATTTAAAAATTCAACTTAACATAAAATTACTTTGTCACCAAAACCCCTGGTTAGGGGGAATGCAAAAAAAAATACACTTCCTCTGATAAAAAGAAACAGCATTCTTTTGTTACTCTAAGGAAAAAGAGCTACACCTCATGTATATAAGAATGAACTAACAAAGGCTAATGTGTGCAAATAACAATAATCTCCAAGGTGAAGGACAAGAATCAAAGAATGAAATGTTTTGCTTCTGGAAGTAGTAATTACCACCAAGGTCAGACAAACAATTTCCTGAAAATATAGTTTTTTTCCTTCTGTTTTCCCCCTTTGTTTTTTGACCAGTATTTGCTGAAAGCTCATTGTGCTTAGCAGACAGGTATTTGGTCTACAGATCAGAGCTAGACAGGCAAAGACACAGCATTCTGTGAGACTCACAGAACACTCTGGGGCTTTTTTGTTTTACAGACATTTAGAAATGGATTTTAAAAAGCAAACAAACACATCTCCTTATTTTGGAAAGCTGAAATGCCTTGCTTTGTGTAAGTTTCTACTACATTATCATCTATAAAATGATCATACAGGTTTATTGGGCAAGTGAACACAACAACAGCAAAAAATCACCAAATTAACCTGAGGAAATGTCTACTGGATGAATGTTTCTATACACCTAAAATGTCAACTCACATCCCCATAATATTTAGGTCTTCCTAAATTCAGGCTGACACACTTTTAAGGCAGTTATAGCCCCCCAAGAGAGATTTCTGGGTTTTTTTGTTTGTTTGTTTGTTTTTAATCTCAGCATTCCCAGAAATGAGGAATTATAGAAAGATGGTCTTCATGCTGATTTCTTTGTACATGCTCAGTTATAGTTCTTCAGAAGTACTGAGCAGACAGCCATATTAGCAGAGCTTTAATTTCTCTGAATGATCTCTATCACATTTCCTTTCTGGATTATGTCAGAATTTGGATTATTTGTTTGCCACCAAATACGATTTCACATGAATAGCATGCAGAGAGAGAAAAGAAAATGGATGCAAACAGATCTGAGGGGTTTTCTAACTTGGCTATGTGTTCAAAGTTGTAGGTTTTAACAACAACTTCTTACTCCAACCTGCTTCTTAAAAATCCCTGAAATTCAGAGAATAATGTGGACAGGAAGGGAAAATGAAAGAAAACAGACAGAACATCTTCAGTTATATGGAGAGCAACAAGACTATGATTCTTGAAGGCCCCATCTTTCTCTTCTTCCTCTAGTTTCCTGTTTCAGTGTAAATTCCAGTATTCAAAAACACAAAATCTACTGCCTCATAGGGCTGCTGCTCACATCTACCTCTCACCTTTCACATTGTTACTAATTCACATTTTTAGAAAGTTGACAAATTCCAACATTGAACATGCCATCAAGGGGAGAAGAAGGAATTAATTTTATATGACATTCAAACACAGCTAGCTGAGTTGCAAAATTTGTTTACGTGTGCCTTCTTTTTGACAATGTTTCTTTCATAGACTAATGACAAATACTGTCCAATTTTCAATACATTTAAACTATCAAACTTACTGAAAAGTATGGTAGCATGTATGAATGTGCTAAAGTCAAGTACCTATGGTATACTTATTTAATATGCATACAAATGGACACAGCACATGATTCTTTTCTCCTTTTCCTATATCCTTGTACTTTTATCCTGATGGTATGTGATAGGTCTCCAAGGAACTTAAGGAATTCTACTCATGATATAATAAATTACACTCTTTTCCACTAATTCTGGGTTGAACCCCTACTTCATCAGATATGGTGTGGAGTTAGCTGTGCCATCTTAGAGTTGCTATATCAAGCCCGGCTGTTACAATCATTAAGGATCTTTACAGAAAAAGTAGTCCAAATTCTAAATAATACTATTCTGCCTACCAAATTAGGCAAAAAATCATGACATTTCCTGAGCCTATTGTGCTTCTTTGCCATCCTCTGCACAACAATTGCAACTTCCTGCTTCATAAGTGGCTGTTTCTCAACAGAGGCTGAAGAAAATATGACAGGCCTAATTTTTACCAGCAAAGGATTTGGCCCATAACAAACATACTTAAAAGAACATCATAAACAATGGGGCATGCATCAAAAGTTAGTTTTAGCTTCTAGGTCAATTTTATTCTCTAATCCCAACTGCTCTAAATAGATACTAGAATGACAAACATATTTATTACATGGCAAAGTAACACACAGGGGAAAAGAGTGTGTATGTATTTCAAGGCATGCATCCTCACTAAACAAAGGTTTAAAATAGTTTTTGAAAATTAAACAAACGTTGTTACAAAACCAATATGGTTATGAAAACTTTATTGGCTTTAACTCATTGGCTTTAACTCTATCTCCTAACATCTATCATTCAACAAATATATGTTGGAACAACTCCTTTACTAACTCCTCTAGACCTCTACAGGGGAATATTAAACTTTTTAAGCCCAGGGTGTAAAAAGAGGTTACAGGGTCAACTTAATCTTGGGAATAATCTTTGCAGTATATAAGGAGATTCTCTAGCATCTTTATCTCTTGAGCTTAAAGGAGTTATCTAAGTTAAAAGGCAGGATTACAGTTATCCAACCAGCATTTCAGTTTTAAGAGATGGACTACTGATCAACACAGAGAGAAAGCTGACCTGTGTAAGCAGCACATGAAAGATTTCCAGTCCAACCAATAATAACCAAAGTATCTGTTATTTCAGTGAAGAGGTTTTTTTGAACATCTAATCATGCTGTCCATTAAATAGAAATGATATAAAAGCTACATGCAACTTACTAAAATGCCGATTCTAAAGAAATGTATACAGCTTTCTCTTCATATCACAGAAAGGGATCAGAATTAGTTTTAGCTACCACAATAAAACATTAAAAAACAAGCCATCTCAAAAAAATTATTTGAAGCTTGGAAAAGGGAGTTTAAAACAAAATTAAACAGAAAAACTGAGTCAGGAATATATTAGTAAAGGGTTTATTAAAGTGATAAATCCCAGAGAATCATCTGTGTATATTTATGATTTTTCTATATGGAAATCAGTGCTTCTTTTCATATTACATTTGTTTGCTGTTTTATTTGTTTTATACTTACATGTTTATTTTGACTGTTAAATAGTTTTACCCTTCAATCTTAGCATAACTATCTGTATGCAATTAGAAATAGTATAACAATATGAATCCTGAATCCATTGCCTATGCTAATATCAAACAATTCACATTTGTACAAGGATGCTAGTAAATTTTAGGTTTTCAACATGAATAAAGAGGCCTGATCCCCCAACCTGTCACAGGTACCATGCCAGCACAAAACCTAACAGAGTGATAAATCAGGCTCATTAATTATTTAGAAATAAGCTGCATACAGCTCTACAACACTGTCCATTCCTCACTAAGAGAATCACCTATCACATATCTTCCTACTACTGTCCTTGGAAGGAAGTGTGAAGAGGAGGAAAGGAACACAGCAATTTTGCAAAGGAAATATGGGCACAGAAACGCGACTTAAATTGGAGCAACATTTTTGCCCACTGTGGCAGACACCAATGGCTCTACAGTACAGCTCAGAGGAAGTAAGCTCACAAATATACTATGGTTAGTAGTTGCTTCCCGGAAGACCGGAAATCTCTGGGGAGTGGGTCTAGCATCTCCTTGCTGGAATTGCTGGTTCTGTATCATCAACAACCACACTTTAGCAAAACTGCACCACCTCCAGGTCTGAAGGAAATTCATTAGTTTATGTTGTTCCAGTCTGTGGTAGTATGTATCACCGACCTAGGCAGATGCTGTTCCTTTTCTCCTTATGTATGGAATTTTTACCTTGGTAGGAATACTGTGGTCTGCTGTGACTCAGAGAAGATCATTACCATGCCTCCTTATAGACACCATATATGTTTGTGTTTTGTTAGTGTCTTCTAAAGTAAAGGTTGTTTTGGCTGAAAGTATCCATTTGCAACTAATAGATTGAAAGAAACTAGAGGAAGAGCCAATTATAAGAACAGTAGTAAGATACTTAACTAAAAAAGATGTGTTTTCAAATCAGCCTGTTTGACCATGTTCTCAGCTCATTTGAAGAAGACAGTATTGCATAGAAAGGATTTTGTATCATCACAGCAAGAGCTGACTGCATTTATGCCAGTTTTGAAAATCTCTCCACTGATAAACAGCTCCCCTTGTTTACAAAGTTCTGTTTACTTACATTGCGGTGGAACTGGCCCAACATTTCCTACGTATATTTTCAATTATCTTTTTATTTCACAGGAATTTTATTTCAGGGTACATCTTTTGTTTCCACAGAAACAGTACTATTTGCCTGTGTAGTTGTAGCATTTTCTGGGGAGACTACAAGGAGCTGTTATCTGCCATGCCATGTTTCTGTGCTCTGCTGGAGGTATTGGACATGGTGTGCTACAGGCCAAATATCTTTCTAAATTAAGCTCATAATCTCTCTGTTTCAGCTAGCATTGTTTAGTAAATATTAACATGAGTAACTCATCTGCAGTGGTCACGTATGTCTCTTTCTGCTCTACTCTATTATTTGTAAACTTCTGAAAGGCCATCTAAACAGTTTATAGTCAGGAGCTGTACAAGTGTTGAGGAAATCACTCCAAAGTGTGCTTTAAAAGCATCTACACTCTTTATTCTTAGTCCAAACATACTGGGGAGAAGTGGGGGGTGGAGGGTGTCCAATACATTGCATTCCCAAACATCTAATTTGAGTCCTAATCATATAATCCTTTGAATAACATGCATAGAAGTTGACCCTTTGAAGCCAACCCAGGTAGTCCTGAATGGATAAAGATTGTCCATCTCAGAATAACTGGCATTTTAAAACATGCTGAATTCATCTGTATGAATGGCTTCCTGATTTCCCCCCCCAAAAAAAAGACAGCTTCTGAAGATGTTTGAGTAATTCCCTAAAGGAATAAGCCAAAGCTCTACCCACAATGTAGTAAGTGCTACTATGATTGATTCAGAAACATCACAGAGATCATCTTGTGAACTCAGAAGTGGTCCCAAGAGAAAAAATATTGCATGCTAGAAATTCTCTTGTGCAATGTTTAACTTCAGTGTCAAACATTTTTCTTTAAATATTGTTTTATGTCATTGTCACCAGCACCACATAGGAAGACACAGGTTAAATTTGAAATTTCTGATTTATGTGAATGATTCCTACATTCGTGAGTAGTCCTATTGACTTCTATATTAAACCAAGTTATAAGAAAAAAGTCCTTTTAAGATAAAAGCATGACTCAAAGTCTAGCACTGCCACTCTAACTTTATGATCTACTGCAAACTATTATCAGCAAGAGACAACATTTGTGACTTGTAGGCCAACCACTACAGACTAAAATAATCTTTCTGGTAATAATTCATCAAAGCTCCAATTTATGTAGACTGTGCCTTTCCTTTACACACAAGGCATGTTCCTGTTCAGTCTAACCAAATTTTAGGGAGGGACTGAAAATGCATTCATTTTACTTCTTTTTTTAATCTACAGCAAGCTAAACACAGATGTCTCCAAAAGCATGAGGCTTGTGATGAGAAATCACAGTTTTCATATTTAGAGAAATCTAAGTATAAGTAGAGGCATCCTTTTTCTAAAGTGCTCGCAGATTTACAGCTTTGAAACCATGTATTTCGATTTGGGTTTCCCTCTCTCCCACTCTGCACCCTGACAAATCATCCTTGCCTTCTGTGACTGATAATCCCAGTTGGCTGCAATGACACCTACTGGATGTCAGAACTGATGAACTGCAGACCCCGCTGCTGCTGAGTTTAGCTAGCATCACTGCCAATGCAAGGTTCGATACCACAGTCCTCTCTCAGGCAGAACTCCCGCCCACTACAACTTTTCTCCTGACTATCTGGATTTCAGTTACCCCTTTACCCCTTACCCCTAAGCAATTTCCTGCTTCTTTCAGGCTCATTTCTCAACTCCCAGGTAACAAATTTTCAACCTGATTACAACTGGGCTAGTTTAGTCCAGGCTCTTAAAAGCAGTTGCATAATCTGAGCTGCTCTGCTGCAGCTGTTATTGTACAAAGGTTATTTATAAACTGTAGACAAAATCCTCAGATATTTACAAAAGCTACTATGCAAAATAGCAAGATATACAGCATCACACCATGATTATTGTTTTCACTAGGACCTTTCTGTTTGTTCAGTCCTCACTGTGAGAAACCCACAGCTGCATTTTAGATCTGACTGGGAAAGAATTTAAAACTTTGAAGTTCTGATCACAAATTTAACATCACTAAATTAATGCCATCATTAATTTAATTCTATAAATATTTCATCTTCTTAAAATAGGAACTGACTACATGACTAGCAACATCAGGATTTTTTTAAATAAGGCTTGGGGGAAGGGTTTGAACTACATTTGTGTACAATCATTTTTGCTTGCCCATTTGTTGTCATATGATCAGGAAAAGGAGAAAACAAAGTTTCCAGAAAACAGTATTTGCAACACTATTAGCCAAACTTCTCCACTATTACAAGCAGACACGGACAAATTAGCTGGGATTAAGCTGCAAACTAATAAAACAACCTTTGCTTAGGTTCCACTTTTTACAGATATTACCATTAGGGAAAAAGAGGGGGGCCACCATGGTATCATGGAGAACCAGCAGAGGCATAATGGCCAGACTTTAGACTGGAATTTGTTGGAATTACCTGAGGTCGCTAGGTTTGGAAAGACTCTTGACCCATATGTGATAGCCAGGGCCTCCTTGGCTGAAGAAACCTTAGAAGAAAAATGACAAGAACCTCAGCCTCTCCTGTGAATTCTTCCTTTCAATTGTAAAATAAATTAGCATGGATCCAAATTAGAAATACATTACCTGAGTTTATTAGGAGCTTAATCGTCCAGTAGAAGACAGAGAGAATCTTGAATGAACTTCCATGCAACTCCAGTTGCAACATTCAACAGAGGAAATAAAAACATAATGCACTAATGAAACACTAAGTTAGAACCACCCACTCATCAGCTGAGTAAAATGCTCATTTTAAAAATTCCTCAAGCAAAACCCTGGGAAAGAAACGTATCCTGGGAGGAAAAGGTATGCTCTGACCACGAATATAAACTCTGAGCCTGTCTAGAATCAATTATGACAGCAACATCCTTAACATCTAAAAGAAGATGAATTCAGTAGTCAGAAAAATATTTATAAATAATATAAATAATAAATATTTATTATAGGCCACCCAAGTGCGATGTATTGTGACAGCTAAGGAGAAGAGAAAAAAAAATTTCTCAGCTAAGAAAAGAAGCTGAAACTATAACCATTTACAGTCTGTGAATGAAAACCATACAGAATACTGTCAAGAGATATTGGCATTTTAAAAGAGGTTAAAGACATAAATAAACATATCTAGATTTATACACTATATACATTTTTATCAGTAGCATGTTACAGAGGTATTTCAGTTATCCCCACATCACATCAAGCATGGTAAAACAATGACATTGGGGAACCTGTCTATCACAGGCTATATACACTCTGTTTGGGGAGAACAAACTCTGGACTCAACACTGACTGTCATCTTTAATGTTAAACTTTGTTCAGAACCATCTACCATTCAGGAGACTTGAAAATATTTGTAGAGTTCCTCTCACATCATTTATCAAGAGCTTTTCAACATCTAAACTCCAGAAAGGTAGCCCCAGCCTGTGGCATGACCTGAAAACTCGAAAGAACAGTGAAAAATAAACAAACCATGACCAGACAGAGAGAAGGTATGCATGAGAGGAAGAGTAGCTTTCTAACCAAATTCCTTGGCATTTTAATCAAATCTTTCACACAATAAATTAGCAATGTCAAGCTGACACATCTGTAAATCAGCTCTTCAAAAAGTATTAGAGACACATAAACAAGTAATGATGAATCAACTCTTTTTTGTTTGGTTTGAAATCAACACAGAACAATTAACAAACTCCAGTGTAAGAAGCCATTGAATGAGAAGCTCCAGTCCACACCAGACCCCCTCCTCCCTCTGCATTTCTGAAGACTTTCTCTGCAAAGCAGCGCTTTGGACTGATCACCTGTGAAGAGCCACCCACATGGACAGTACCTGAGCAGCCACAGCAGTAGGGCAGCGTACAGTACCACACAATTAGTGGGCACAAGGTCAGAGGCAGTCCTTCACAACCCTAGACAATGTTTAGTCTTGTCTTTAACCTTTCAAACACTAAAGGAAAAACTTGGTTCTCTCTCTCTCTTAACTATGCCACCAGGGACCTCCAATTTGTTTACAGCATTTGCATTTGCCAAATCCTTTGAGCGATCTAGTCTGAGACCTCTCTTCAGCTTGACAAACAGCCCAAACCCAAACCTAGTTTAAGAGACCAAAGGTAGACTAAGCTCTCTGTTTGCCTCCTTTTGATCCAAAGCTCTAAGTCTCCAGCCCACTGGTTCTCGGGCTGTAAACCTCTTACAGCCAGAGGGGAGGAAGGGAGCCTTTTCAGCTGCCAGTTCTGGCCATAAGAGACAAGACTATTCTGGAAGCGTGAGAAAGAGAGTTTTATTTCTCACAGATGCAAAACTCTTTGTCTCTTTCAAATCATCTCCCTAGAGCTGGCCAGTCCTTAGTGTGGTGCTTAATATATGTGTGCTGTACCAAGAGGCCTGGAGGCATTCAAGCAGTTCAAATCATCTCCCATAAACACATTAGAGTCAAGCAAGAGGACCCATTGCAAATAATATTTATTATAAACTCAGCAAAGCTGACACAATAGTGACAGGAAAACAGAAAATGAGGTATGGTAAAAATAGTCTTTTAGTTTCATCTATACCAACCAATTCAGAACAATTTTCAAGAGGCTTCTCAAACAAATGCTGAGCTGGGATGTTATATTTGGTCAAGCTACAATAAAAGAGTGACTGTGATTTGGATATCACAAAGTGGCAGTGCCTTGATTCAGAGTCACTGATCACCACACATGTTAAGGTTCTCTTTCTTTTTCTGGTAAAAACTTACTGGGGTATAGACTTGAAGTCCTGAAGTAGCTGCTGTCATCCAGTCTGATTTCCCTGCCTCCCCCCCCCCAAAGGCCATTAAATTACACCAAGCTATTCCTGCATTAGCCTCAAATGTTCTGGACATCAAGCACAGAAGACAGGGTACAGTTTCTTCAGTGTTAACATTCAGTTACTGTCTGTAATGGATTCCCATTTTTGGTGAATAATAGTGAGACTCAATACAGTGGTTTTCAGCCCAGGGAAAAGTCATGGCAATTGACAAATATTTGAGTAAGCTTTATTATATCCCTTTTGTTTTACAGATATGGAAACTGAAACTTAAAGGCATCAATGTTAGGCACAGAGAAATGCATCTGTAACTAAAAGCAAGCAAAATTTATATGCACTAATAAAGTCTAAAAAAATAGGATTTTAGTGAGATTTGAGTGCTACGCAAGCTTGTTGCCTGGACCTGCATTTTACCCATGGCATTATACAGCCAGCCTAACGTAAAGAATTTCTGAGAGCCAACCCCTTGTTTCTTTTACATAGAGATGCTGCTGCTTATTTTTATTGACATTAATTTGATTTGTATTCTTACAGTACAGTGGTGGGAAAGCAAACAGCATATTTTTTCACAGAAGAAACTAACAGTTACAGAAAGCAAATACTCTCTTCCATAGAAGGCTCTGTATGCCTGTCTAACCCAGCCATATTTCTGAGGTTAAATGATGCAAAGATAAAAAGCTGACTTTGTGAAACAAAGGTAAATAGCAACCCAGATGCTCTCATTCATATTCTGAAGTTATTGCCATCAGCTCTGTGACCAACACATTTCACAGCTTGTGAATTTGTAACAATAATAAATTAAGGCAGTAAGAGAGGACTAAGCATACTCCTATAAACCTTTGAAAGGGTTTGCTTTATTTATATCCCAGCTAGAGACCCTAACGGTACTCTAAAGTTTATAAAGTATCTGAACCCAACAGAATCCAGTCCTCAAATCATTAATTTTACATTTCTGATGGCCTGGATTATTATTATGTATTTACACTGCTTCATACATTTCACATAGAATGTAAAAAACTACGATTTATTCTTTGCCCTTCTTCCAAGTAAAACTAGGGCCACCAGGTACAAAGTACTGTACATTTAGCCTGCTTGGCTATCACATCAGAACAAAATAATAAAAAATGAATCTGGAAAAAAGCTCCTAAGGTCACTGCATTTGCTTCTGAAAGTATGACCAACTATATGTATTACCTGAGGGCTAAACTCATAAACAGATTCCCTGTTAAGGGAGCTGGTCCTTCTAGGTGAGACGTCTTGAGGAGACATGGGTGGGAGAACCTAGCCATGCTGCCCCATAAACATTATTCCCTAAGATCTATTCTGTGGACTAAGTAATATGTGACACCCCTGACTTTACAGAATCCAGCATTTGCACTTATCCTACGTTCACTTCACAGAACTTTTTTTCTAGGAAAGGTTATATTTAATGATGTTAAACTGCATTGAAAATATTTGTGACATCTGTCAAATTCATTTAAAAAAATTCATTAGGGTCAGTGTAACGGCAATAAATACAAAATTAATAGCAAGGGGTTTCTTTTAAGGTTACATTAAAATAACATTTGGGATCTGTCTGAATCTGACAAAAGCCAGGAAACTAGCTACAGCCACAATTTGTCCTTAATTTCTTTGTGCCTAGATGAGAAAGGTGCTAAACAACCCATATTTTTTATTCACAGTGCTGCATGTACTAGAGGAGAGRAAGTGGTCTCAGAATTTAACTTGGGATTCTGAGTCAGGCAGTTTGGCTTCATTTACTCACAGCTGTCCTTGGGCGAGTTACTAACTATTTTGAACCCTTCTTGTAAATTGTGGAAAACTACATTTAATTCTTCCCAGAGCTGTCATGAGGCAGAGTTGTCATCCATTAATGGATGTGTGTAAAAAGCTCTGAAACTTCTGCATGGAAGGTGATACACAATGGCATAATGCCAGGTTCTGTGTAACCTACTGCTATTAGTACCTACTGGGGCATGTTAAAATACAAAGTTTTAAATTTAAATCCCAATTCCCTGGACTTATTCCTTCTTTCTCTTTCAGTAATCTCCCTGTTTCCCCCTCATGACACCATGTCTTAGAAAGACACCCTCTCTCAGTTCAGAGAAAAGGAAAGGACAAAATTTGGAGCTCTGCTCTGCAGCCGTTCAGGATGACTGGAGAATGACACTTTCCCTTCAATGGATTTCTATTTGTTCTGTTCAAAATATAAAAAGCCTCTGAACCAAAATAAATCATTTTAAATCTGGGATAGTTCTGAATTTCACCAAATCAATTACTCAGTCTAAGGAAGCTCTAGTGCACTGTTTTAACTTGGAATGTATGTGCCAAGTATTGTTCATAGTTTACTATTCTGAAAACAAAATACCACTGACTTCAAGGAAACATGACTGAATTCCATATCTCCCAGCTAAATTAAAAGCAGTCAGTCAAGTAAAATGCTTTTTTCCAAATTCACATCTGAATCTTTTACCAATTACACAAAAAAAGCTATTCTCACAAGGCTTTTAAGTATATCTTAAAATTGCATTTTTGTTCCTTATATCCCAATGTCAAGAAAGATGAATCATGTCTCAAAGTTTATTCAGCACTGCTAATTAAACTCATTCCTCGAGGCCTGGGAAGCACTAAACCACTGGAGTGTAGCAGTGAAAATTAGTGATTTGAATAGAAGAATCATGAACTTTGGAAAAGAAAACATTACCCATCAGTGGAGCTCACAAAATAGCCCCATCCAGAAACTAAATAAGATTAATGAAAGTGAAGTCAAGAAAAACAACAGCTTTTGAAAGTCTTCATGTCTCATTTCGTAGACAGCATGACATAAAATACTCAGCATCGCTAAAAACTAACATGCACATATACATTTAAGACAAAAAATAGGGAAGCAAGCTTTACAGACCTCACCTTACCATACTGTTCAGAAAAAATAAAAAATTTCTTCACCAAAAATGATTTTTAAAAAATCTGGAATTCAAAAGTGAAATTAACCTTTAAGTATTTCTAAATCTTTGGGTCCAAATTCTGTACCTCCAAATTTTGTTATACTTCACTTAAAACTGTTTACTTAGATATTTCACTGCTACAATTAATGTTCTGTGTTGAGTGAAAGAACTATGTGTCCTTCCCAAGTTCCTTCTAAAGAGCCTGGGGTCTGGCACATTGAGAATGTGGCCCATAAGGGCTCTACTCCTTTACTTTTCAGTGAATGAAGCACAGATATGGCAATAAAAATAACACCACGTCTCAGGATAAAGTGGAGACATAAGTGGATAGTGCATCTGGAAATCCATGCTAACAGTGCCAAAGACTATGCATCAAAATAGGAAGCCTCCAAAATCAGAAGTCACCGATGAAGTGTCTCATTTAAATCAAGGGTTAGTGATCTTTCAGGAATGGTGTACCAAATTTTATTTTTCTTCTGGTAGGAATACCACAGGGCTACAAGATGCCACCTCTTTAAGAGGCAAGATGCTGCCAATCAGCTGGTCAGGTGTATCTTGCCCGTGCCCAAGACCAGGACTTCTGGTAATGGCAGCTAAGCTTGGACCTCAATGGGATGAAGGAACTGTCAAACAACAGCTGCTGCAGATGCCTCTCAAATTGCCATGACTCCCACGGGGCCTGCTGTGTGCCATTCAAAATTTGGCCCTTGTCTCTGGTACTTGTGGTCTTGCTGTTGACACTTGAGCTAATGACTTTCTAGGGAAACCGTGGAATTCCAAAATACCTGGCTCCTCCTGTAAGCTGGTCACATCAGATTGTGATTCCTTAATGCAGTGCAATGCTGTGACCCCGGTGTTGCTCCCAAATCATGCTGGAGCATTCATGCAAATGTAATTCACATAGATGTCAAAAGGGCACTATGGGGGAATCTGAATCATCACTGGTAAGTATGGAATTGAACTACTATAGTTGTAAGAGTGGGGTTAAAGATGTCCTCTGCTTCACTAAACAATGAATAAATTATTGGCATACATAAATGACTGTGACATATGCATCTAATATAAACCACATTCCAGTATTTAATAACTTGTCTGTATACATTTGCTTCAATGAAGATGGGATATAAAAATCTCAGTCTTCTATTGTATTCCTTTTATAAAGGGGGAGAAAGAACTATGTGATTCTTTAGAGTAATAAATAGACTTCCTAAGCAATTTCACCCAGTTGGCTGGATGATGCTGGATTTTATATGCTATACTGGGGCTACAGCATGCTCTGGAACACACTCCATATAGCAAGCACTTGCAGCTTGCCTAACAGTTCCAGGATCAGAGAGGCAACAACAGAAGCTAGGTACCTCAGACCTTCTCACCTTCTCCTGTCYTTCACACACCCTGTTGGACAGTGCATGAAGAAACATGCGGAACAGGCAAAGTGATGAGCCAAGGACAGGCCTTACTGATAAACCAACTGGCACATGTGGTGGCTGGCTCTAAGAAAGGGGTTTAGTTTGCAGCCTTCAAGCACTGTAGCGAAACATGCCTGCCCTAATAGATTAAAAGACACAATCAGGGTTAGCCCCATTGTGCTAGGTGCTGTACAGCCATAGAGGAAGTGACAGTTCCCACATCACAGTGCTCATAAACTACCTGCTGAGCAAAATGCAACTTTGTCAACAGCAGGACCATTCTGCTATTTGCCAATAGTTGTAGCTGGTTCTAGGTGTCAAACCCATGTCCCTATTTAATTGAGCCATGGTTTGATATATTTTTATGATACTTTTCACAGGAGTTTTTCAAATCTGGAGTCCTCAGTAACAACAAAACCTCCCTCAAGCTGCTAGTGTTAGACTCCAGCTGTTCTGCATATGTGGGCATCTAGTCTTTTCTTTATGGCATATATGAATATATACACTCAGAGCCTGTTACTTAGAAACTCATCTCTAAGAACAAAAGCAAAGCCTCTATTAAAAAAAAAAAAAAAANAAAAAAAAAAAAAAAAAAAAAAAAAAAAAAGGAAACTATCCAGCTTACCAGCAGGGCTTGGCTTTTAGACATAAAACCACACTGACATATGAAACCACAATACAAAACCCATCACATTCATGACAAGAATATTGTAGCAATAAAAGTGCATCAGCTCTTGAAATCCTGCACTGTTTGGTGATCTGCTCCAGTGAAGTTCTGCAGAGATCCATTACCTCTAGAGGCTGTGGTCTGGACTGAGTAGCAAAACACAGAAATGTGATCTCTGTCAGCCTTCACATGACACTTAAAAAGCTATCACACACTGCAACGTAACTAACTACTTTTGTTCAAAGCCATCAGACGACTGAACATGCACAGCCACATAATTACTCTTTAATCAGATAGTTTTCTTGGTGATTTGGAAATGTGGGAGAAGTGAATATAAAACTCCATCAATACACCAGGCAACTGACACAAAATCCAGCTAAAGGCTAACAGAAGTTAAGACAATAAAAACAGCTATTTCCATTAAAGCCCTCTTTGAGTGCAGAATTCTTAGTTGGTAAGAACACCCCTTCCTATAGCTTTTATATTCAAAGCTATTCTCCAGTGTAAATTACCTCTGACAAGTGGTTTTCCAGCGAGAAATGCCGACTTTCCAGAATGCTAAGTTAATACTAAGTATATTAGATTTGAAAGGAAAACATTAACTGTAACTAAACTTCTGAAACTGTCCAGTAGCACTCCTCAATATCTAGTCTTACTACAACCAACATCAAATTCAGTAGCAGCAAACAGAAAGCAAAGCTTTGCTAAAGATGAACAAACCTGCAGGTAATTCTTCTAGTATCTTATACTTAGTAAAGTTAGAAGTTTCTGTTTGCTCACTTTGTCACTTTGCATTTGTTTTACATGGGACAACTGACTGAAAAGGCTCACGTTCTTATAAATAAGAATTGTCAGCACAGTTCACATCTAGATATGCAAAGTTACTATTTATGCATCTTAATGCTCACTAAAGATGTCAAATCTTTAATTTAAAGCCCAATTTGTGCTCTTTTCAAAGTGTGGAACTTTAACATTCAAATGTCAGATCCAAACATCATATTAAGGCATACGCTTACAAAACCTGCCATAGGGTAAAAGTACCAGATTCTTCTTCTCATATTCCTGCACCATTGTCATGTTTCAGCTAAAAACTATTTTTATAACATGTTAATTTTCAATATTGCATGCAATAGTCAGCAAACAAATCTGTCTGAAATCAAAGGAAGATAAAATTCAAAAATAGTGTGAGACATGATTTTAGGAACCTATGTGAGACTCTATCAATATTATATTATCCAGGACTAATAATTAGCCTGCACTCACTATAACATTTTTTTGTGGCATGTATCACTCTTCATTAGATGTTAGTCAACCCACCCCTTCACTGAGCTGGAAGTAAGGTAGAGACTCTTATGTGGACAACTAACATAAGTAAGTCAAATAAGTTGCCCCTATAAGTGTCCATTTCTCTCCATTGACTAAGTATCCACAAGCAATTCACGYGCAGATGTCTACACTAAACAAAGGTGAATCTCATCCTCCGTATTTGAACATGAATCATTTCTTTTTTTAGGGTCCAAATTCACATTTCTATTAATTGAGATTCATTGTGTAGCCTTATTGAAGCTTGGCTAGAAGGCTATTATAGTCCTTAATTATACTGCTTTTTGGATAAGTATTTTTAAAAAGTGTTTTAGAGAAGTAGAGCTTATTTATTTATTTTGAGGTTGCTGCGAGCTTTGTTATTTTAAATTCTTTGTATGCGATTTGTATGTGAAAAATGTGAAAATTTTGTATGTGAAATGTTGTAAAATCCAGTAGCTCTGTAAAACTTTACAAGGTTGTAAGTACTGATCGGTTTCCACTCCTGCAAGCCTGCAGCAGGAAGGAGCACTGAGAGGGTGTACAGAGAAATTAATTAAAGAATTCACCATTTATTAAAATATTGTCTGATTAGAGGTATCATATTCAAAAATTTGTATGAAGGAATAAGCATACATTGTTGCTTTTTCAGTAAGTCTAGACCTTGCTGTGGTAACATGGCAGTAGACAGAAGCTTGCACTCTTCTGCGACTACAAAGGCACAAAGTTTTTGACAGTGTTAAGTTCACATAGTTCCCCGAAGGTATTTCTCAGGCAAGAAGGCAACAGGACATAGTAAACTTGAAAAAGAAGATAAAAATAATATAAAGGCTAGTACCTAGGCTATCTTAAGCTATGGAAGCAAGACACTGCTCTTAAAAAAATTGGGATTTATAACAAAAGCCTACTCTACAGTAAAAGAAAGAAAAAAAGTGGTAATTAAAATTATACAATATATTATATATTTGAAATATACAGTTAATATATAACTATATGCTGTAATTTAAAAAAAGAGGTTAATATACAAAACTAACTGCAGTTAAATGGTTAAGAAGTTTCTGAAATATTCTCTTTCCTAAGAAAAGATGTTCTCAAGTTGAAGCTATCCTAAAAAAATGTTTTCCAGCATTTGAGTACTTTTAAAGCAAGTATTTTTTACCCAGCAGCACATTAGTATGTCCTTGAGGACAGGGCAAGACAAATACATATCACATATCACTGTGCTCTTTGAATTAAGCAGCAAGGGAGAATAATAATGGCAGTGTAATTCCTACTGAGAAGGATTCTTCAGAAATGGAAATCTGCACTGTTTTAGAGATACCTCTGCTCTCTTGTTTAACTTTTACATAATAGCAGTAGCATACTGCACTTCTGGTACCTTAGAGAGGGATATATCCTTCAAAACCTTTTCTTCAAGAAAACTTATGCAACCTTTTCTCACAAAGTGGGTCAGAAACCACAGACAAATGATTAAAAGTAGGAAAAGATTTCTTCATGAGGAGAGACAGTAATGATGAAGACCATACAGCTTAGAAAAGGGTTGAATGAGAGGGCATTCAACAGATGCATATTAAATAAGGAAAGATGCAGGGAAGCCAGGCACTCTGTATTTAGTCTGTATTATAACTGACTTACAATGAAGCAAAAATGTAGCAGCACATAATTAACTGGTGAAACGCTTGGCTTTTCTAGGGTTGGAAGATGATTTTAAAATGTCATAAAGACATGCTTCCCATTGGTTTTGAAACAGATATTTGTCAATATTTCTCACAGAACATCTTTTGCTCTTTAATAAATTTATAATTGAAAACATTGTAAAGATAATGTGATTCCATGGATTAGCTACAGATCTCTTACCATCAGTTTGGGAGTCGATGACAGATCATAAAAACAGTCAATGTTTTGTTAAAGAAGGAAATCACGTTTACTTTTCATGACATGTCAGACGGTGGCTGGGAGGAGCCAAGGAAGAACCTTTCCACTCCCCTTCCCTCTGCCCTCCCTGGACAAACTGTTCTGACAGCCTGTTCTGGAGTTACAACCATCATCTTCCGCATCATCCCCAGTCATGATCAGATGCAGCATACCAAACTACATGACACATTATGACATATTCCTACATGTCAGCAGTAATACACTTGCAAAACTGCATGCATTTACTGAATACATTAATAAAGTTTTGTTCAAGACTTCCTCTTCAAATGGAAGATTACACTCACTGTTTACAGTGTAGATGGTCACCATAATGGAATTTAACTATCTTACCATATGAAAAATATTGCCATATCATATCTTGACATTTAACAAGGTTTCTATAGATTTTATAAGAGTCAAAGGAAGGGAAAGTGCTTCTAAGATACTTTTAAGATAATGCTTCCATTACAGTTAGAATGGAAACTGCCCTAAAGCCTCAGAGTTCTTGAGCAGCTTTTCTTCAGGTGGAGAATCCATTAAGTGATGAATGGCTTCTCAAACAGGGTTGTGCGATCATTACACTTTATACACATGGCCTCAGACTCTTTCAGCTATTTTGAATGTTTTTGATGCATGAATCAGCCCTGGATCCTTGACAAGAACTGCAGAGTACAATACTGAGAGGTAAAGGCAAAGCATACTGAACTCTCATGACACAGTTTGTGGATTTGGGAGCTTTATTCTGACATCTGGGGGAGTTGCTACAGAATTCTGTGAGTTTTCTTCAGGGTGTTTTGAAGAGCACATGGAAGAAAAGCCCTCAAATCACAGGTGAGCACCATTATTCTCAGATGCATTAGAAAAATTAAAATCCAGAACTTCACACCTCCCCTGCTCTAAAAGGGGAATTTTCTCTAAAGTTATTACCAGAAGAATAGAAAGTTTTATTTACCTTTCAGTCTACTTAGACAAGACAGATTTTGTTTTGGGAAGATGTTTGATTTGTAATGGATAGTGTCCATTGAAAGTTGTTTATGTGTTCTCTGTATGTAAGGTTTTCCAGAGTCTTCGGTGGTGTCATAAGATGTATTTCATTGCATGCTCATAAAAGAGTAAGCTGTTTAAATTGCAATGTATGCAAGACCCTGCAACTTAAAAAATTGCTGCAAGGAAGCCATACCAGTTTACAGTGCAGCAAGGCTTGTGTTCTGATAGTGCTAGCTATTAAACACTTATTCTGTGTGTTCATTCCTAAATGAACTAAAAAAAAGTGAATTTCCTAAAAAAAGAAACATTTACCATCAAACAATGCAAGAACAATAAGAATTTCTGTTTTATCCCTGATTAAGTAATTATTTAAATTGAACTCTATAACAAAATGAACAACATCTCTGAGGTCAGATAAGAGCAGCAAGAAGAGACCATATAAAACACTAGAATTACTAAGCAGGTAGGTTGATTAAAGTCTAAAATTAAAATGAGCAAACACACATACTCTGAAATCTTATACCCCTCATGTCATCCACTGTAATCACTTAGAGTGCTGAGATTTTCCTGAATCTGCCAAAGGAGGAAGTTAAAAGCCCAAGCATCGAGTCCTTTCTCAAAAGTTCAGATTTACTTGTCAATACTTTTTTCTTCTTATGAGACTGCTACTTAATAAACAGTGTGCATTTCTTTGCATCCATTTTTCCTGGGAGATCTAAAAAGGCCATGCTCTTGTTTGCTTTGTGTAGACAATACAGAGATCACATCACTTACCAGAACAGAAATCACTTTTCCTCACTATATTGCAGCACGCTGCTTGTTGTGCTGGTGCTATCGCAAGGCTAGAAATAGACAGCAATATCTTATATTATTCCTGGTCCAAAACACTACATTTTACCTCTGCAATACTTGAAGCAGAATATACTGTACTGTTTCTAAGTATCAAAATTCTCCAGTTGGTCTAAGAGCTTTGTGCCTCCAGGAGGAAGCAGGCAATGGCAAGGAAAGATCAGTGGCGTAACTGAAAATCAGTACTCAAGAAATTTTGTAAAGTAACAGTATGACAGACATATAGAAATCATTCCCCAGAAACGTTAAAAACTTTCAGATATAACTATCTTGATTAGAAGCAGTTTTAATTTAAATGTGAACTTACATGTAAGATATATGATTATACATATATAAAAACAGAAAATCTGAAGATAATGAACAGAAATTATATCTATCACTGGCTAAATACCGCTATAGATTAATGAAAAGATCTGAACAAATCCTGATCTGCCCAAAAAAGGGTACACAGTTCTGACAGATCCCTTAGTACAGACAGTGGGAGTAAAACATATCCACATGATAATCACATCCTTACCAAAATTGAAAACGTATGTGAAAGTCATGGTGGTCTTGCAAAAATATAAACTCATAAACGATTTCTTGATTCAATGTCATCATTCATTTCTTTCATTTGAGAAATCAGTTTTAGTAGTACATACAAAGATTGATGGCTTTTTCATAAAAGGATATTTTATGAAATAGTGAAATGTAGCATATTTTTACCTGATAAATGTAGAGACCTGTAAACTTTGAACCCATTTTGGCCTTTGTTGCTCATGACCCTGTTTAAGTGATTTATTTTCTTTTAACAACTGGAGTCTGCAGGAGGTAGAATATACTATGTAGATCTTTAATTCTGTTGAAAATTGAACAGTTTAAACACAGAATGGCTGACACTAGAAGACCTATTACTGAAAAGTCATATTATCTTCATTTCAGTATCCCTTTTAGGAGCAATATTTATGGTTGGAGAAAATGTGTAATTTATAAAAACAGCCTGGTAGGCTGCTGCAGAGCAATGGAGGAGTTGGCATCCTTGGCCCCACATCATGGTGTCTGGTGGACTGCCTCAAAGCTACAGAATCTGGAATCCTGCCATGTGTGAAGGTATAAAATCAGGAAATTTGCCTGCTGTCTAGAACATCTTGTTGGAACTGAACACTCCTCACCCTTGTGAAACATTTGGATTTCAATGATTTAGCAAATTCCAAGGAAATAATACTTGGCTTGATTTTTTTTTCTGTTGGTCTTTCTGTACAATGGCAATTTTATGTTTTACTTACATGAATTTAATTCTTCCTCTCCTGCTTTCTATTTATATTTTGTCAGTGTGCAACAAAGTCAAAATAGCATCATGAACACTTCCTACTCCTTGGTGTATATGTCACCATGGAAATTAAGCAGGTCAGTCTTCCTCAATGCACAGAGACAGCTCAGCTGAAATCCAAATAATTTTCCATAAAGAGAATCCAACTTTGTTTCACAGCAGTGGGGAGTCATGTCAGGTAGTAGCTTCCCCAGTAGCATATTACACTACTGCTCTAGTAATCTTTCATTAGGTGACTGGCTTACAAAATCTTAACAGGCTTTAACATGTAGCTCTGGATTATCATAACATGCCCAAGGCCCAGCTTATAAAATAAAATGAATATGTACAGAGAAACAAATAATGCTGGGTTTATTCTATTCATTCATTGAATAAGCTTCTTAGGGTAAGTAAATTCTCTGTTTGTGAAACATCTTGTGAATATATGGTGCTGTAATACAACCAATAAATGTTTAAAGCTCCCTTACTTTTCTTTACTCTTCATCATTAGAAATAAATCTTATGAAGCAGATAAAAGCATTACAATTCATCTGTTCTGAATGAAGACAGTATGTACTATTCTTTCAATACAACAGAAACTGGCTTTGACTAGAATGGCAACAACTGGCAAACTGATTTTATAGTTTTGATTTATTGAATATTAGGAAACAGACTTTTTTAATAACAACTCCATTTAGGTATTCATTAAAATGGAATTAGTACCAGCAGGGCCAGATTCTGATATCCATATTTTTGTCAGACAGGATTTTATTACACAAAAGTCCCACTGACATTGGTGGGATTACTTGTAAAGGACCATTCAGTGTGAGTGAGAACACAGAGCTAGATCCTACCAGGGTACAGAGAACTAAAGAGGTTTTAGGTCCACCCTCCTCCCCCAAAACTCCCCACACACCCCTCAGCAATGGCTGGAGCAATATGTAATCATGTGCCTGAGCCACCTCCTCCATCAACCATGCATCAACTCCTGAAATCCACCAACACGAAACAAATACTCCTGAGAAGAAAGTGACTCACCTTGTCCCTGTCCCAGGTATACGGGACATGAAATATATATCCTCATTCTCACAAAGGAAATCATTCCCAAAGATGGATTATTTTGCTTTAGACCTTATGCTAAAGACATTTATCTTCAGAATCCTTTCAGTTCAGGCAATAGTTTGAACTGGAGAATGCACAGCACATGTTGCCTTAAAAGAGGGCTACAAAGATGGATTTTGATTTATAAGAAAAATCACTCGGGGGAAAAAAAATAGGCGCTATAGTAATGGATCTGATTAAAGGATCAAGGCTACATACTGCATTTCTCTAAATTACATAGCAGGAAAAAAAAAATCTTGTGTTTTTGTCTTGTACACTCCTGATTTAAATATATATATAAAGATGTTCCAGTCAAGTCTTGTGATGGCACAGGGTATAAAGAATTGGCATACAATACTGTTAAAGGTTGTATTGGCATACAATATTGTTGAATACAATGCAAATACTGTTGAAGGTTAGGACAAGCATATTGATTTTTCCATAAGTAACCCAAAATGTCTCTCAAACTCTGAGTTCTAGCACCTGTAACATCTTTATTCACCAACCTCTGTCTATAACAAGCAGGTGAGGAGCCTGAGAAATTTGACCTTTGTATATAAAGCAATGATGTATGAGCAAATGGTGAATATCCTAATTTATCTTTCATTCAGAATTATTTGGCAACTAATTTCTGAAAATAATCCTTAATATGTATGCTGTGCTTTTATATTTATTTTTATATGTGCTTTCATTACATACTTAGGTCATACCTGGAATATATTTCCACTCATGGACTGGGTGAGCATAGATAGAATTCAGTCCTGACAGCAAATACTACAGTCTATTCAATAAATGTGCATACAATCCCTCTTCCTCTAAAAGACCACTGTTTCTGCAGAATTGCTACCAAAAAATTCACTTGTCAGTAGAAAAACAAATATGGTCAAAGACAGTTTGTTTAAAACTTCAGCCTGAAAATCTCAAATATTTTTGAGTATTTGTCTAGTGTTTTCTGTAAATATAGTTGGCAAACAGACTATTTATTGTTGTTTAATTTTGTTTGAAAAATTAACCAACACTAAAGGTTTCTATTGTATAGTTTCTGAAGGTCAGAGTTGAAAGCTTAAACTTCAGGTTCTACTGAGATATAGGCTCTGTGCTTTTGTAAGTCATGCTATTATCCCTGGTTATAATCTTCCCTGACTTCAGAAATAATTGCTTTGCTTAAACAAAAAGGAAGTCTGATTCTAATTTGCTATCTAGATCTACATTCTTATATTCTTTTTATAGATTTTTGAACAAGTTATCACTGGAATCTTCCTTCACTCAAACATAAGTGAAAGTTTTATCTTACTTCGGATATCACAAAAATAATTTATGACTAAGGAAACAAAACCTTTTGTCTCACAATATATTTCTTTGCGACAGCTGTGGTATTTCACCGAAAGCACAAAAGCTGTGATGGTCTGGACTGCAATCAACCATTTTTAATAGGAAATTTTTACAGACTTTTAATAAGATCTCCTAACATAATTTATGAGGAGAGGTTTTGAAGTGAAGAGGCATTGTTTGGCAAAGTGTTCTTCCTCTAATCTCAGGAAATTTAAATAATCGAGTGCTCATTTCCTCTAAACTTGGGATTTCTCCTAAAAAAATGGTTAAGAAAAACACCTGCTATACTAGCAAAATAAGTGCATCTAGGGTCCAAACAAAATATATTTATAAAGGCTTTTCAAAGGCAAAATGTTCCATGTCAGAGTTCAATATTATTAATAATAATAAAATACTGAATTTTGCTTCTTAAACTGAGAATATTTAACAAATATTTAAATGAAGATAGCATGCTGGTCAGAACAATTGCAGGTAATTTTTTTAAACTGATACAGTTAGGGTGGATTTGAAGTAAGTGGGGAAATGTGTACAATTTGCAAACAGTTTATAAGAAAAACAGATAAGCACTCAAAAGTTAAGATACTTACTGAAGTTATTCAGAGTCTCTCAGACTACAGAACTTGGCAGGAAGAGGAAGGACAACAGGCTTCCCATTCTCTGATATGTCTTGCAAAAAGATGCTCAAAGGGTATTTTAGAACTTTTCCTTTAGCCCCAGGCAGAACTAGGAAAAATACAGAAACATAAGTAGGAAGCACATTTCTATACACAAATAAAGCTAATCACAGCTTCTAAATAGGAAACAGATTTGGTTTGGTTGATTCGGATCTTAAATGAAGGTCTGGATGATTTTTTACCTGTTCTAAGTTGTTGTCCATAATTCAGGCTTAAAGTAATAGCTGTCCTAACTGTGCTCCCCAGTCTAGCATAGTTAGAGCATCTCCCCCAAAGGAGAAAAAAAGAGGAAAACGTATAAAGGCAGAACTCCCAGAACAGCTTGTATAGAGTCACACTACCCAAGATTCTTCCAGGTCACTGTGTGCCAAAGACCTCAAGAGGGCACTCAGCCCAAAACATACTGCATTAGGGATGAAAGAGTGTGTCTATAATTATGTTATTGACCAGTTTTCACAGAAAGCAGTTATTCTTACACAGTGCTTCAGAGGGTCAACTCAGCTTTCATCGTCTCATCACTACAGATACAGAATTGTAAAAAAAAAAAGAAAAAAAAAAACTGAAGAGGGAAAAATACGCCATCACAGACTCTGTGCTTCTCTTCTATACCGAAGATCCCTTTTGTCCATATTTTTTAATGAAAGAGGATCGGTTTCTAGCATCCAATCCTAAAACCTTCATTTTCAAAAGCTGCTTGTTTATTTCAAAGAGCTATTTGCCTGCTTAAAGACAACTTTTTAAGATGTGTCACCTGAAGAACCTTGTTTCCTTCCATCACTATGTTCAAAGCATGCAGGACAGACTATCACTTCTTCTTTAGACTCTCTCTCTGGCCTGCCTACTAGAAACAAACAAACAAACAAACAAACAAATAAACAAAACCAAAAAACAGTGTACAGTGGGTGCCAGTCTCAACCCCTCTTTTCCCTTCAGCAGCCAAGAATTAGCTTGCCACTGAATGTTTCTCTGTGTGTGTGTGTGTGTGTGTGTGTGTGTGTACACCCATACACACATACATACACACAGTAGCTGTTTCTGAAATCAGAGTGATATCATTCGCATTCCCTCTCTGCCCCATCCCTGAGGCACAGCTGGGGGGGTGGGTGCTGTTCCCGCTCCACCCTGAAGATCTGCCTGCTCCAGGGCCCTGGCTGGGCCTGTGCTCCACCGCAAGTCTGGCAGCCCCTGCAGGCATCTCTGGCTCCCTTGGCAGAGCTTTAACTCCATCTGCACCAGGTTTCTGAACCAGCTTCATTAATTGCAGACAAGATTATAAACAAGTGCCTTGTTTCTACAGGGATGTCATAATTCCAATAAAACTGACACACATTCTTCCATTACATCCTCTTTACATGGTAGTTTCACTGTCCCTTTTATATTCAAAATGGACTTCCTGATGCACAAGTTCAAATCCCAGCTACCATCTATCATCTTAACTCTTTTGGGACAAATAAAGTATCATGCAACATACCATATGTGGCTATTTCAGCAGAGCTCTTTAAAGTCATGTCCTGTTCACTCTGTGTGATCAATGGTTATTTTATTTTTGTATATTTAGAATAATAAGTGGTAAAGCTCCAGGCCTGTGAGATTGGCAGTTTATAACCGGGCACAATATCCTAGAACACAGACTAGCACTAAACACATACTTTGGCTACAAACACATTGTGCCTGAATTGTCTTCTAAGAATCTGTGGCAAATCAAATATATGATGTATCCCTATTCCTGCTGCCCAGTGTGCTGAATGCCAAGTTGTCCTTTATCCTCACAGGATTGCATTCTGTAGTATTAGATGAAAGTCATCTGCATTTTAAAAGTACTAAGCATCCACCCTCTGAAAATCAGACCCCATTTCAGATTAGATACACAAAGGAGACACCCATTTATAAATTCCAAAATTTTGATCTATGATAGTCATTTTTAAAGCATTTGGTATTATAATAAAAAAAGTATGTATGTAAATGTATATTAAAATATACTGTTTGAAAACAATTTTGGTAAAGGTACCTTATCAGTTACAATGGGGTTATTATTTCAAAAAAATGCCAAAACTAGAATAAATTAATTGGCCAGGATTTGGATGATAAAAAAATTAAGAGTGGAACCATTATTCAAAAATAAAACAAGCATGTATATGTAAAGCTATTTGAGTCATAAAGTTTAATGAAGGCAGTTTGGACTTTTATCAGGTTCATTGTGCTCAGTGCTACAGAAACTTAGAAGTAGGTGCTACCTCTGCTCTAACAAGTTTAAATCTAGTTATTATTTGGCCAGGTAAGGGTTTGTAGGGAAAAAAAATGGAAAAAAAAGGAAATTTGTAGACAGAAGTCTTATTAACTTAAGGAATTTAGGTAAGTATTTAAAAGCTACTTTTATCTCTGAAATATATGGTGGGTACAATGATAATAAGGTGATTATTTTATTAAAAAAACATTGAAACTTATAATGCTTTCAATATCTTCTACATATTTTATATAAAACCTATATTAGAAGCACTTTCTAAAATGTTTCATGGGCTGGAACAAAAACAGGTTATGGACAGAATCACATAATGTGCATTTGTCGTGGTCCAAATGTGCAAAATCCTCAGCTTTTTTTTTTTGCCAACAGATGCAAATGCTGGCCTATAAGCTCACAATATTCCTCCAGACTTCATATCGTGACTTTGATTCCTTCAGATAAGTAATCCCAAGGCACAATTAAGTTTGTCCAGCATTTTGCAGGAGGGGTAGAACCTGCCCCCCTCCCTCCCAGCCAGTGCATTTGAATCCATCAAGATTAATTTTACTGGGGAATGAAAAATTTTTATAGGGAATTTCCAGGATGACATAAACAGCATCTACTCCTTTAAAAGCACAGTGGCTTTCTGGAGTGGCATTCTTTAGTCTATACATCCCTAGAGTTCATCACCAGTTGATAGTTTTTCTTAATTACCTTACACATATTGGCACAAGAGTTACGAACCTCTCTGAAAACTCAAAGGCTGCCACTAATATTAAAGAGTTTCCGAAGTTTCTAAATACAAACCTTCGAGAACACCAAATGGTGACAGTAAGGCCCCATTTTATTTGTGTTTCCACATTTATTGATAAAATTTCATTTGTAAAATGGGGGCTAGATGAGTGTTTCACTGACAGCAAAGCAACAGCTCCTTTTGCTTAACAGTGGTAACACTGCAAAGGCACTCAATGGTATGATGAATAAATCACTATACCTTTTTTCATACTGCAGATTATTTACTTAAACTCTTGAAGCATAAAACACTATCTCCAGTCCCTGTGAACTATATCTCATTTAGTTATTTTATATCAGGGACATGACTTTACAAAACACTGTATCAGCAAGATGATTCACATGTTCTAACGTAGAGAATATAAAACACAGCACTGTAGTTCCAACCTCAAAATCCTCATTAAAAGAGTAATCGTCTCAGCTCCCTTTTTCTGGCATTTCAGAATTCCATTATTGGTTGTCAGATTGTATTTCTCCAAAGAAATATTTATCTTGAATTACTCAATGACTTCTAGAGTAWTAAAAAGCTCTTTAATCACTTTCTAGCCAGTACTATTATGTAACAATAACAACCCATCCACAGACCCTCCTTTCAAAACCCTCCAGATCTTATTAAACAAATCTTTAGAAATATTTAATCCAATTAGTTGTGAATGTGTCTAAGTGTTTTCTAAACGTCTATACTTATAAATATACTTATAAGAATACTTATAAGCAACAGGAAAACAGAAGTTTCCTTGGGGTTTTCCCTCTATTTTCTTTCTGGCCTTTATTTTAACCTTTGAAATACCAGGAAAGTCAAGCTATGTCCCTCTTGGTCTGACAGAGTGGTTAAATGGGAAATTTCTTAATCTTTAACTGAAAAAGCATGCAATACATTGGTATCAGCAAGTCATTATTTGTTACTTTTAGTTGGAATATAAGCTAAGGTGATTTTAAGAACAAACTAAGCATCTGATTAGGGAACTCTTGTCCTTTCTCTTATCAGGTTTCACTCCCAACATACCTAAAGTAAGTCTATTATTTAAACCCTTCCAGCAAAAAAAGGACTAGGTAAGAACTTAGATGTCTAACAAACAAACAAACAAACAAAAAGTAGTAAATAATCTTCTAGGTTGAGAGAGAAAAAAGCTCTGATTCTTTCCACATCGTAATAATTTTGGCATTAGGGACACCTAATTTTGCTTCCCCCCTTACCACAGCCGCCTCGCCTAGAGGCGCACCCCACAGGCAGTAACGGGCCCGCTGCGGGCTGCCAGGCCGGGGGGGACCGCTCCGGGAGCATGGTGACACCCGGGACAGGCGGAGTTTTAGGGCCAGACTGCTGCAGGCCGGGTACCCGCCCGCCTGAGGCGGCCAGCACTGACCAGGGGCACTAACTCGCCCGCCGGCTGCCGGGCGGCGGCCGGAGCTCGGGGCCGGGCACACGGAGAAGCCCTTCAGCTCCGCCGCCTCAGCGCCAACGGTCGCGCCCAACGGCGCGAGGCGGGGGGAGGAGGAGAAAGGGACGGGCGCCAGCGCCAGCGCCAGCCTGCCCCTCCCCCCGCCCCTTCTCGGGAAGAGGAAGTGGCGTCAGCGTGGCACCGGAAGCCGCTCGGCCTTTCCGGTGCGGGCGGCGTGCTCGGGCCGGCCGCGGGAGTCTCCGCCGCCATGAGCGTCCCGGCGTTTATCGACATCACGGAGGAGGATCAGGTCGGCGGCCAGGGGCGGCGGGAAGGAGGGCGCGCGCGCGCGCGCGGGCGGGCCGCCGTGGCTGACTGAGGGGCGGGGGGCGATCGCCGGTTCGCTGGGACGAGGCGGGCGGCCGGCTGGCGGGGGGGGGGCGTGAGTCCTTCCCGGCCCCGCGCTCGCGCCGCGGCCGTTGGCGCCCGCCGGGCCGCGCGTCCCTCGCCGCCGGTCTGCATGGCGGGCGAGGGGCGGCGTGCGGCCCCCTGCGCCGGTCCTCGGGGAAGGGGAAGCGGCTGCGCTCCGAGTCCCGGCGGGGCGGTGGGAGCCGCCCCGGGCGGGAGCGCTCAGGCCTCCGCTGGCCGGTCCTGCAGCCCTCGGCGGGCCCGGAGCGCTGCGAGTGGGGCTTCGCCGAAAGCCGTTGCGCTCGTGCCGCAGCCAGCGCGGCTCTGCGCAAATGTGTTTGCAGTATTTGCTGGAGGCTTTAGAAACTGTGAAAGTAAAGGCAAACGTGTGTTCACAATTTCATTTTTRAAAATCACCTTTACCTCACTAACATTTTGTCTTTGTCCCTCCTCGACAGTACTTTTTTACTTTTTTAGAAAAAGAAAGCCGGTTCAGATACCGGCTAGAACATTATTTACACCTCTTGTTTTTGTGGGCTTCTTGATATTTAAATTAGAGTAATGGAAATTATTAATTTTGTCTTTGAGATATTGCCTTGTACTGTCTTTGAATTTTAGCATTTGTTATTCCTTATGTCTTTTACATACATAATTTGAAGCCTACCAGAAACATGTGTCAGAAATATTAGTCTTCAGTCCGGTTTTTGCTTGCTCCAGTATCTAGTAAATGCTCTTCAAGTAGTTAGTCTGAAACATCTTCAGGATAGCAAAGGATCCTAGAGCATTTAGTTATGTCTTACGGTACTGTGTTGGCTTGACATTGAACTTGATGTAAATTACATCTTGCATCACCATAGCATCCAGGTCAGAGTTTCTTATGTCAAAAGTTGTATGGCCTTATAAAGGTTGACTCTGAAGAGTTACGGTTCTGCTTTTGAAACCATGGATTGTGAAGTTAGGCCTGTCGCTGTGGAAAAGGTATCTTCTTACTATAGGTTAAAATCGTAACAACATAAAGCAGGTCATCGGTATTGGAAACTGCCTGTAACTTGTGTGAAGACTAAAAGTTCTGCCTCCTCTAAAGTAGTTCCGTGTATATCCTTTGTCTTTTCTGTAGAATACACGACTAAATGGTTTTATTATTTCAACTTAAGTTGTCAAAGGGAGTAGAAGTCTTGAAGATAAAAATTTTTAAGAAGAAAACATCCCTGTCACAAAAACTTATTAGGGTTGCAGTCCTCTGTCCAGCAGTTGTGGTGCATTCCTACTGTGAGAAAACCCAAGTTATGTGATTTATTCAGTCACTGGCCCAACCAGCTGTAGCATGCGCTGCATCTTACACTTAGGTGATATTTAGGTGATGTATTAAAATGTGAGAGAGGGAGCATTGTAGGATACAGTGTGGTAGAGGGAAACGGAGCTCATGTGGCTGAGGAGCAGGGGAAAGAGGAATAACTGCAGAAAGAAACACATAAGAAATTAATGTTTCTGACTTTGCTGTTCACTGTTTTTATTTTTATTTTTTTAAGGCTGCAGAACTTCGAGCTTACTTGAAATCTAAAGGAGCTGAAATCTCTGAAGAGAACTCTGAGGGTGGACTTCATGTTGACTTGGCACAGATTATTGAAGCTTGTGATGTGTGCCTGAAGGAGGACGACAAAGGTTTGCATCTTTGTCAGTTGTACTAAACGTATTGCCACCATTGATGCTTTCAGATAACTAACTGTTGACAGAATTTAGAGGTATGTTCCATGGCTTGTATGTGTTAAAAAAGGTGCATCTTTTTAAAACTGGAAAAACGCATTTCCAGCACTGCCATGTAAAATATGCCTGTACTCTGCCCCTGTCTTCTCTAAACGTCCAGTGACTTTTGAAGAAGTTGGAAATAAAGCTGGACTGTGCTCACTATGAGGGTATAGTGAGTTGTATATAAAACAAGTCTTTTCCACAAAAATTTTTATGATAAAGAAAGACTCTACAGCCAATTCATGTCTGTGGTGCAGCTGATCAGATAGCAACAAAAATTAAGACTGTAGACATCTGTAATGAGATGTTTTAGGACCTAAACATTAATTGATTATATTGTTTGAAAACGTTAGAATTTTTGGTAGTCGGTAACTTCTTCTGGAGTTAGGAGAATAGGTCATTAGAAACTACATTAATATGTTTTAATGATGCTGATGATACTGTGGTAGCCTTAACTGATCTTTCTGTGCCTCCTCTGTTCTGTTTCAGTAATAAAGACCCATTTAGAAGTTTTACATATAAAATAAATGCTTGTAGAAATAACATGTTTAAAAGAATGCAGGGTTCGTCTAAGAATGAGCATTTATGTTTTTTTTATTTTGCCTCTTATTGTAAGCAAATCAGCATAAAATAGTAGCAAAGCTTATTGCTGTCTTGTGTGATGCTCAGTGTCATTATACATATTTTGTATCAGCAAGACATTCTATATGTATAAGCATTCGTAGCAGAAGTGATTCTTCAGCATTAAATAGTTACTGATGATGATTGTTTGCAATTTTAAAAAGCTGCATGTTTTGTTTTGTGCAGATGTTGAGAGTGTAATGAACAGTGTAGTTTCTTTGCTTCTTATCCTGGAGCCTGACAAACAAGAAGCACTGATTGAAAGCCTGTGTGAGAAATTAGTAAAATTTCGGGAAGGAGAGCGCCCGTCTCTTAGACTGCAGCTGTAAGTATTGTACAGGGAAAAGTAAGGACAAGGTATCTTATAAAATAGTCCTTCCTTTAAGGAGATCTTCTGTGTCTTTCATAAATCAAAGTATGGGGTGCCTATCAAGGATTTGTGTGTCTGTTGCATAAAGCATGCTTTGTCTTTTTCTTTTACCYTCTTTTTTTCCCCATCATGAAATAGAAGCATCAATATACTTTCTTTGCTCAGGTATTATGAACTTAAAGTTAAAATGCATAGTTCTCAATTTCTCTGCTGTTGTAAAACTGGAAGCTGTTACAATTCATCAGGGACTCAAGATGGCACTAATGAAAGTGGTTTGTTTGTACTAGCACACTTCTTAATGGAAACACTTATTTATACGCGCTCCGATAAAGTTTTGCTACACCTCCTTAACTTAGTTGTTTGTTGCTTGTGGTTTAGACTGAGCAATCTCTTCCATGGTATGGATAAGAATACTCCTGTGAGATACACAGTGTACTGCAGCCTTCTTAAAGTGGCCTCATCTTGTGGTGCCATCCAGTACATTCCAACTGAACTTGACCAGGTAATTTATGTGATGCTTCAAGTTACGGCCTTCATATTAACCGTGTTGCATTTCCCTGACTATTAGTCAGAGTTGATGCAGACTGTCTCTCCTTGTTATAAATTGCCAGAGCCTAGTGAAATAAAAAAAAACCAAAACCACAGAATACAAAACTGCTTCTCTTATAAAGGTCTTTCTACAGAATCTAAATTAAACTGCTGTTTATCTTCTGTCTCTAATGTCAAGCAAAGTTAGATGTATCTGTTTGATTCATGTGATAGTAGTGAAAGGGAGAAGCTTTGATCAGGAATGGGGCATCAAGTTTTTGCCTCTTGCTCTGGAATCAGAGTCTTGGGACCACCTGTCCTTATTTAGGAAGTACATGGAGAGCACAGAGTTTTGGCTTCTCATGGGAGAACTTCCAGGTTCTGCATGCGGGGCCTGGTAGTCAGAAGACCCCAAGGAACAATCCCTGTGAAAGATCTTTTGAATTCTTTTCTGCCTGAGAGAAAATGAGAAATATTATCAGTTATATTTTAGCTTTTTCCAATGCTTCTCTTTCACTTATATTCTACATAGGTCCGAAAATGGATTTCTGATTGGAATCTCAGCACAGAGAAAAAGCATACTCTTCTGAGATTGCTGTATGATGTCCTAGTGGACTGCAAAAAGAGGTACACAAGGACAAATAACAGATAATAGATACCTTTATTTTAAATAGATGTATTCTAAGTGATTTGTAGGGGAAATAATTATCACAGCCCTTTCTAACTTAATTTGTACTGTTAATTCAATCCAAATGCACCTGGATTTTTTCTCAAGTTTCTCCACCGTCTGCAAGAATATTAAAGTTAACAGTGAATTTTTGAGAGCCCTGTGGCTTGTAACTAATAAAACTATTCCTTTCTGTAAATATTAACCTTCAAGCATTGTAGCATTAAGCCAAGTTTATTATTTAATTGCACTTTTGACATTTTAGTGCATGGTAGTGCTAGCTCTTATTTAATGATGCTGGGAGGCTTATCAATCACAGTTAATAGAATCAGTCTTTTTATATAAACATTACCTCTAAGGCAAAGCTTTCCACTGATCATGGAAATTAATGTCTACAGAGTACCTGCTTAGCCATTTTAAAATATTATCCTGGATCATAAGAGGTATCTTTGATCTAACAAACTTGGCAGACCAGTCCTCTGGCATGTAAAGTACTCCCGTATGTAATGTGCTTGTAAATTAATGTAAGCCTTAACTGAGAACTGCGATCAATTTATCTTAAATATGTGATAGTGATATGTTATATTGACTGCATCGGCCAGGGCTGTTGAGATGGGCTAGGTTTCCGCAGTGGTTTCAGCATGTGGTTCCACAACAGTTTCAATCTACCTAAATTGCTACTGCTGTAGTTTGCTCTGCAAATGTGTATCTGCTGCACCTCTCCCTTCAGTCTGTTTTCTGAGTTAGTTTTCTAAGTGAAGCAGCATCAGCCACTGAGGTGGCATGGAGAGGAGCTCTGCACTGCTGCCTTACGCTGGTGGCAGACCTGCACTCGTGTTCTCTGCRTTTGCATAACCTTGCATTGCTGCAGAAGGAAGCAGTTCTGCCCTGTATCCCCATCCTGTCGCCTCCAGCTGCGGGTTCCTGTCCCCATGTTTGTGCTGGTACAAGCGTTTGTGTAACTTTGTGGTGACCTTGGGGTGGGTGACCTTGCCAAAAAAAAAGGAGGGGGTTGGGGGTGGGGGGCAAGTGTGGAGATGTCATTGTAGGAGGAGAGTTTCTTCTGGCAGGAGAGTTAGTTTCACTGGGCCAGAATAAGCTCTACMCTGGAAATGCTGTGTCAGCTAAGCAGGATCATTTTTAACTCATCGCAATTTAGGGATGATTAATCCTGGTGGAGTAACAAAGAGTAGTTACACTGTGAGCTACATTACTAGAAATTATTAGTTCTGTTGTTAACATTAAAATGGTTTTGCATTGATAGTACTCTGTAACAGCTTTTGGGTGGTCAAAATCATTTCAGGAATGTTAATCGGATCTTGTACATAACACAGTGCTTACTTTGTTTCAGAAATATTACGCTCATACACTGTAATGCTCCTACTCTTTAAACACTTCTCATCCTGGTGATTTCTAAAGAGCTTTTAGTTATCTTAATTTTCACACTTAATAGCTCTTTCTTTAACTAGTCTTGTTATCAAATCTATGGATTAAACTTCCAATTTTTGTTATTAGTGCAGTGCTGGATGCTTTGCTTTGTTACTAAGGTCACTTAGCAGTTAGCATCTGGAGTTAAAAAAAATTACATTTTTTTACTTACTAGTAATAGGTGAAGTTTTTACATTAGGCATTTAAAAACTTTCACGAACTCTGTAAATATTACTCGTGCACTCAGTGTCCTTACCATCTGTTGCAGCAAGCTTTGCAGTGAAGGGAGCAATTTTTCAGAGCGCTTACACTCCTGTGCAGGAAAGAAAACAAGGGATGGCCCTAGCACTTTTGACCTGGTTCACTCTCCTGGATCAGTGGGCACTATTTGCAATAGTATGGGAAACTCACAGCAGCATTCCAGCTTTTGCACTCAGGAATTTTGCTAGATCTAACAGTATGGGAAGATGAGTGGGAAATGAAAACTATAGAATAAAAATCATACTTCAGTTACCATGTCAATTTATAATCAAGGAAAAAGAATACATTGTTTAAAGGAATTGTGGGTTTTTTTGATGTTTTAACTTCACTCTGTGTGGCAGAAGAGATTGATTTCCAGAGATAATAGACTTTCCCCAACGGATAACTTSGCAGTGAACAGGTTGGTAGCTCATGAAAAGCAGATCACCTAGATACTAGGTATTGTGCTCCTTTTCCTACACTGATAAATGAAACCTTGTTTTATCAGCTCTTCTCCAGTCACTTTCTGGTTGAGGCTTCCTCTTCCTGATGATTAAAATAATCTTGCTCTCTTTGAAGAAAGAATATTATCTTTCCCATGTTCAGCTGAAGAAAAATTGGTGATTGTGGCTGGAAAACAGATGGCCACTGGTGGCTTATTTCTGAGAACTGTATTTGGTAGCTGAACTTTGCAGGAGAATAGTTACTTTCTCTGTTGCTTGTGCTTCTTAATATAAACGCTCTGCAGTAGAGTTTTGTGCCTCAGCTGCTTTAATATTCAGCATTATTTCTAGCTGTGTTGGTATGAAACTGCAAGGTAACACAACCTGTTTTCTTTTCCAGTTATAGGTGAAGTTCTACAGGTATGCATGGCTTGTTGCTACCAGAGAGTTGTGTGCTGCTGTGAGGCCTTGGATGTCATGCCAGGCTCCAGCCTGATCCAGCTTACAGCTGTGTCTCTGCCATTGGCTTGGCAGGACTCAGAGTGGGATTAGTCCTGCCCAAGTTTGCATTCAAACAAATCTGGCAAGTCTGGTTATTAATATCTGTAGCAAAAAGCTCAGCACATCAGACACTTGCAAAATGATTAATTTCATTTAATTTTAATTTAATATCATTTAATGTAGAGGGACTTGATTCCAACATCTTAAGTCTCTGAATACTCCATATTTTTTTCTTCACATTCTCTACCATCACCCTTCCATTCTCACTGACTTTTTATCAAGTTACACATCTAGATTGGCAAGTGCAGCCAAAAGTACTTATGGAAGCCATCTTGCTAGAAAAATGTTCACATTTACAACTTAGGTGAGATACACATTTAGCAATGAGCTTTGGTAACATGTTGACATGTATTACTGCTTTAAGCACCTTAATTTATAACGGTAGTCTGACACTGAATAGAATGAATAAGGTGAAAATGCCTGTCATATTTTCTGAGGCTCACAAGAATTGGGCACAGAGTTTGGGAGTAATTCTTTTGTAGCATTTTGAAGTTTCTTAGAAATACAAGTGAAAGTTTCCACTTCTCTCACCCTTCAAAAAAGGGGGGGGGGAATTGCAAATATCATTTAAAATGAGTGAAATGCATAGTTTTTAATTCTCACTTCTAAGGGAAAAGGGTGGGGAGGGAAAAGAAAAGTTCTGGAAATCTGTAACAGTTCTGAAACATACGTATGAGAACAACTACTGAAAGTTTATATTAAACACAAACACTTGCTTTGGTTGAATACCACACCAGCTGAGCCTGTTTGTTTGAATGTTTTAAGTCCTGTATTAAACTAATTCCTTGTCTTCACTAGAACATCTAGTGTTGATAAGATTTCACCAGTGCAAAAGGCTTTATCATAGACTGATATACCTGCAAATAGTTCTTGCATATGTAAAGCTGTCTACGTTTGTTATATTTCAGTATTACTGGTGTGTAGAAGAACTGATAGCTCTGTATCAATTGGCATGACAAAAGAAGTTGACCTCTTTGGTGCTAGAATCTTAAAACAACTTTTTTTTTTCCTGCAAGTGTACATCATTGAACACAATTCTGGAACAATGGTTGGGGCCTATAGAAAATTCCCCTGCATATACAGGCCTTGGGCACAAACTCTTTTTCCACTCAGTGTACATCCAGATTATATATGATATTGCTTGCTTCCCATGTTGTCCTGTCGTTTGTCCTGCACATCTGTGACTTTTGGTAAATTCTGTAGGAGCATAAAACAGCGTCTTATAGAGAAGCGTGTAAAATAGTAGTATTACAAGATTTAAAATAAATACCCATACAAAGATGATGCTGATGTACTATAAAAACCATTCTGACCTGTGCTGCTATGGGTTAAACCCATACAAAGCACAGTACCTACTGGGAATGTTGTGTGGTCTAGTTCCTTCCCTGTGCAATTTATGTCTTTAATTTTAGTTAATTTGACACTTTATTCTTATCTATTTCTTCCATTTAAGGAAAAGTTTTCGGGTCTGTCAGATCACATGGAAAAATCTGCTTGTCTGGAATTGAGTCACTTTGAAGGAGTAGTTTAGTTCTTCTTTATAACTCACAGTACTGTGGAGAGTAGTAACCAGCCTTTGTGCCTACATCTTTTTGTACAGGGAACCCCAAGTACATGTGCCAAAAAGTAGGAAAGTGGCTGCTCTTCTGTGCATGCGTATGGGAAATTTCCTGCAAAGCATGTTCATGCTGTCATCATTCCCTTTTGGTCCTGTCTTCACCCCCACGCACACACCTTGTCCAGAGCAAGTGTTAAGATAGTATCAGCAAGGACTTTGGTAGACTTTAGAAAGACAATACAAGACTGATCAAACTCAGAGGCTGGGAATGTTCTCCAGACCTTAGTGAGCTGTTCAGGAAACTTGAGCTGTTAAAGAAAAATCTATTGTCTGTGTGGAAGAACTATCACAGCCTTGTATTTTAATAGATAACAAGAATTCCATGAGAAATGGAAAATGGATTTTTGTATGTATACATGCAGCATATTTGATGCACTTTTTTGCTGAAAATTTTGTAAAAATTATCAACGATTGCTGGCCTTACTAGTTTTACTAGTAGTGAGAACTACGTAAAAATAAAATCGGTTAAAATGGCTCAGTAACTCTCTCAGAGCTTCTTTGCAGTGACATTAATGAGCTGTTGTCAGTCATCTGGGTAGACAAGGCTGTAGGTTTACTCAGTTTGCTTTTCTAAGCACTATCTTGACAAACCAATGTTTAGGGCTGCTTGCTTTAGAGCAGCCTAAGCCAATCTAATTCCTGCCTGCATAACTTCATCAGAAAAAGGAGCAGCTTGCATTCTGAATACTTGAAGAGAGAATCCGCGAAGGAAGAAAAGGCAGCTTTTATACAGTCACTTTTCTGACCATAAATGTTCTTTAAGATATGCCATTTTGCATTTGAAATAAACTTTGCAGTACTACTTATTCTGCAATGATTAAATCCAGATGTGCATAAGAGTGTTCTAGTGAACCATATAAAGCTGTTCCTAGCCCAGAAAGCTTTTTCCATAACCAGCAGGTAATTTATCAATTTAAGAGAATGAAATGAAGGGCGAAGATAAACATTTTGTAAAACCAGAATTGAAAGGATACATCCATCTAATTTGTTCTCTCCACTAGAATTAAAATGGATCATCTACATCTTTTCAAGTATAATTTAATTTGACTTATAACATGGTAAGGGAATTATTTAAATATTTGAGTGTCTTTTTTTTGAACTATTTTTTTCAACAATCCTGAGGTAACTTTGTTTTTCCTATATAGCGACACTGCAGCAAAAGTAATGGTGGAACTATTGGGAAGTTACACAGAGGACAATGCTTCCCAGGCTAGAGTTGATGCTCACAGGTAATGCTGACTTCTTGGATTTCTTTAAAAGTAGCTTTTACTAAATTGTTAAATTATGTAGATCGCCTTACCATTAAAGATACTGAATGGCCTGGCTGGCAAGGGCCCTCTGCCATGGCCCTCTTTCTGTAGCATGGCTAGTTGAGCAAGAGTTTATCTGTACAATCCACAGCAGGTTTGGTTGTTTCTAGGCAGTCAGAGTTACTGCACTGTGCAAGTGCACAGGCATATTTCTGCTTACTGCTGAGAGAGATCAGCCTTGGGCAAGATTGTTTACATCAACTGTGTAATCAAAAATTGCATTAGCATCCTTTRTTTCAGATTTTAACTGATTTTTTTTTGTTGKTGGTGGTGGTGATTCTCAAACTTTAAGTGTTCTTTTCAAATAGCACTTTCTAGTGTAATTATACAGCAAGTAATGAGAGATATGAACTGCGCAGAAATAAAATCTCTTGGTGGATAAGCTAGTAAAACTGATTCTTAACAGGATATTTTTCCCATTGACCAAGATGAGTAAAAGCTGCGTTTTCATATTCTGCCTACCATGATTCTTCTTGGGAATAAGATTTTAATAAATCATCTAGTTCTGCTGGGTGCGTACAGGGACTTGTTTATACTGGAGCATGCAGGAAAATGGGGATGACTTATTTTGAAAATTAAAGTGTCTGTGAATAAATGAAAATTTCAGTGACTAAACTACAGCAATCTGGGGCTTTTTTACATCTGAAAGAAAATGTTTACATAGGGTTTATCACATTGCTGCGTCTACGCAGACTGTAGGTTCTTCCAGGTGTATGTTATGTGGTAGGGGTCACAGTGTAGGCCATGTGTGCTAGTGTAGCGCTCACAATCTTCTAATGTGCCRCTGAACAAAAGCTTTCAACTAGAGTTCTAGAAACACTTGCGGACTATTTATAGTCTGGAGCTGTGACTGATAAATTGTAGGTCCTGCAGTTGTTTGGTACTGGGATTTTCTGTTTTGTGTCACATATTCAAGTACAATTAATCTTCCTAAACAACTTAATTCTATGAAACTTTAGGAGGACAGTAAAAATACCTCTAGGAATGAAGGCTGGGCTGGAAATAAATGCATAGACGGAAACAATAGATTGAGACCTCTGATCTGTAGTCTTACTACCTGGCAAATTTCATTTGTGATATTGGACAAATTACTTGCAGCTTTCTTGTTCCTTGTTTTTTTTTTCCATCTGTAAAACAAAGTTTAAAATTATTTGTACTGTGACATGCCTTATGTTTAAGAATAGTTGAAAGGCTTAGATATTTCCTAGAAAGCAAAGAACAACAAATAGTTATATTTACTCATGAAAATGTGTGTTGCTGTAAAAATAAGTATTTTCCTTTTCCAATTAGATGTATTGTACGAGCGTTGAAGGATCCAAATACTTTTCTCTTTGATCATCTTCTTGCCTTAAAACCAGTCAAATTTTTGGAAGGAGAACTTATTCATGATGTAAGTAAATTATTTTGGCAGAACAGTTTGAGATCTGTAGAGTGCGTTGTTTTTTCTTTGTTAGTGCCTTTTGAAAATCATTAGAATAGTGACCTATGTCAGTAATATGGAGCTTCAATGTATTATTTTTTTAATGCTTTTAGAATTAAAAGAAAAAAAAGAGTTAAATGTAAAATTCAAGGTGACTAGATAATAGAATGTTCCCCTTCAGAAACTTTAGAAAATCTGAGTGAGAAGTCATGCCCTCCCTTGCATTTAGACAAAACTGCCTGTCAGGTCAGAGAAAAGGAAGGAAGCTCAACACAGATTGCCCTGAGCTATTGACAGAAGACAGAATTTTAACTATTAATGGTTTGTTTTATTTTTCTGTTCCATACTAAGAGTGGTGTTATGTATTTGTCCAGCCTGCAGGAAGGAAAATGTGGAAAAAGTTTAAACTGTTCTTATATTTGAGATTTTTCTTCTTCTAGCTTTTGACAATTTTTGTAAGTGCTAAACTAGCATCCTATGTCAAGTTTTATCAGAACAATAAAGACTTCATTGACTCCCTTGGTAAGTTTTTAAATGATTACCTTTCTCACTATTTACATGGCTTAAGATATGGAACCTCAGAAGTGCTTCGGTTTGAACCTATATTTTGAACCCAAAGATCTGAATAGGATTTTTTTGACTATAGATTAGAGTTTGGAGTCTACAAACTCTATAGATGGTAAATGGACCATCTAAGAATGGTTTGTTCTGCTAGAACAAGGTGTTTTGGGAGTTGGAAGAGGGTTTGTGTTTTTCTCCCATTCTTCTTTGGGCTTATACCTTTTTTGCGGGGAGTGTAACACATTGATATGCTAGGCCAGATCAGAGACCACAACTTTATTGAGTAAGACAGCAGCTTGTATTAAGCTCTTTTTTTCTTTTTCTCTTCTTTTCTTTTTTATGACTGATAACTTTGTAGCAGCAAATACTTCTCCTAAACAGGTAGTTTCCTGCCACATCATTTTCTAATGCATTTACTGTGCTTTAACTTTGTATGTGAAAAGGCAGGCGTTAGGTACTACCAGAGAATTCACCCATATTTGACATATTTTTCATAGCCATAGTTATTAGTAGTTGATATACACTCCTGATGTAAAGTGTAGCTTCCTATTGCAAACGCCCTGAAGGTAAACGTATTGTTTTAAGTGAGAGTGATTTAGGGATAGGTTCATGACGTCTATGGAATTTAGCCTGTCAGTTGTCTTAGGTAATAAATGGAAAATAACTTAGCTGTCTTATTTTAAATAATCACTTTTTTCTAGTTTAGTTATAAGATACTTCGAAAATTAAGTTATTCAGGAACAAGAATGCTTTGCCTATGGAATTTTAAGGAAGAGCTACTGCAGCATATGTCTAAGCATCCACAGTTTTTTCTTTTTTTGCATCCCTCCCTCAGCAGCTATGTCTTCCACTATGCCCCGACCGGCTTCTGTTAAATGCAGCTGCTTGTCAGTTGTGCGCAACATAACTGGAGGGTATCGCCATGCCTGCTGTCTAGTCTCAGTATTCACAGAAGAACGTTTCCAGCTCGGTATTTTAATGAGCACTAATTTAATCATGATGCAAAGAGAAGGGGATCCCTGTATTGCTTACATGCTTAAAATTTACTAAATAGTTCTTTCAGTGTGGATGTAAAACAGTAAGATGAAACATGCATTTTGTGCGTGTGTGTCTGTGTGTGTGAGAGCGCGTGAGTGCTGATGCGTTAGACCTAGCAAGCCACATTCTGTCCCAGTTAATTTGTTTCATCACATGAAGCAATGTGATGGAATGTTAATGTCAGCACCCTCTTTATTTACACACTCTGGAAAAAAGGAGTAGTAATTAACACTTTGACACTCCCCCGTTGATGTGTAATTGACTGTTTCAAAGGAGCACTGGTTCATAAGCTATTGCATGCATTAAAATTACGTTTTTTATATTGCAGCTTTTTAGGACAGGGGTCAGTGACAATGCAGAAATTGCTCAATGATGCAGATTTTTTTATTACTGCATTAAGGCTTTGACATATTGGTAATGAATAAATGTTTCCATAAAAATCAGATTTTTTTTTATAACTTTGATTTTGAAATGACACTTGAACACTAGCTGAAGCCATAGTTTTATTAAAACAAAACAGAGTTCAGTGCAGCGTTTTAACGCATGCACCATTTTGTTTAATGAAGTGTTGTATAATTCTGAGAATAATTACCCTCAAAGCTAGCACTTTGGGTATTAAAATGGTGGAAATTTCAGTATGGTTTTTTTTGTGGATAAAATTAACATCAAGGTTTCAGTAGTTTGTAAATGTGTATAGAGGATAAACATAGCTTTTGTCTTATTTATTTGAATACTACTTCTGTAGACATAATATGCTTTTCTTTATTAGGGGAAAGTGTTTCTCATATTTTGATTGTTTTTATGCATTGAAGTAGCTTATTTGTTGAAAATGCAGTTATGCTTATGTTTGAATAAATTTATGGAAGATTAATTATGCAAATACATAGTATTCATTATATATCTTACTTGCAATGAAGTCAGGATTGTTCTTGCTTTGCCTTCCTGTATCTGTGCTTAGCATGGTTAATATGTAGTGTACATGTTTTCAATATATCCAGTATAGGCTTAAGCTTAGTAAAACCCTTTATTACCTGTGCAATAGTGTCTTAAAAGACAGTCTTATTTCTAGTTATCTTATTTCTCACTTGCTTTCTGGTGTACTCAGAAAATTCTGAATGCCTTTGTGCAGTGGCCAAGGTAGTGATACTGAGGCATTCAGAAAATATTCAAAATACTATGCTGTATTTTCTAAAATTAAAAATTTTTTTAACCATGTGCTAAAGATTTTTTTAATAACAATTTCTTGGCAAGTATCAGGCTTTAAAATAATGGACATTAATAATGGAATTTCAGTGACAGTACAGCATCAGCTTTAATTCTAACCTGTTCTGGATCAAGACCAATTAAAAATCAGTCTATAAAGCTGTGCAGTGAAGGCTCCTACAGGTGGCATCAGTTTGTTACAATTTGTTGTTTTATTAATGCTGACAACTTAGGCCAGCAGTAGCATTATCTGTGTCAACTGAATCGCCCTAACATGTCCACATTTAATCTGGTATTATCAGCAGTCTTTTTCAGAAAGTTAATCAGCATCTCATTTGCATTTGTTAATTAGGGTTAATGTGTGCTAATTGATTTTTTTTTTTTTTTTTTTTTTTTTTTTTTTTTTTTTTTTTTTTTTTATGCTTGTAGATTTCCATTAAACCCAGTTAGGTATAGTTGCTGGTGCTCCTCATTCATATGAGTTATGATGATCACATTTTTGTTGAATCAGTGCCAAATAGAAAACCTGCATCATAATTATGGCTAATTAACACAACATGATGTCCTGCACTAATGTGCTTTCCTATTAGTGTATGGATGTTATAAATTCCAAACTTAAATATTTACTGAAGCAATGTGAATGTTCATAATGTCATTCCAAAACAAAATGATTGGCATTCATTTTAATGAAGTTTCCTGTGAATCTTAGTTTGTACCTCACAGAACTTGATTAAGAAGTGCTTTGGCTCTTCCAAATGTCTTACTTTGTTCGCCTAGACTTTTTTTTTTTTTTTAGGAAAATATGTGATTTAGATGTGCAAGCCCCTTGGTTCAGTTCCTTGTGTTGCCAATCATACCATCACATGAAAGATCTAACATAAGTTTTAATCTCTCTTCTTGTATTGTGGAAGAGCACTTTCTTGCCACATTGGATGCTCTAAGCATACATGTGATGCATAATGCTTTTGTGCTGTGGTGCAAACATTTATTCAGTGTCAGAAATGGATGGGCTTGGAGGAAGAAAAATCTTACGTTGCTGAAGGATTATTGAGACATGTTTGTTTTCAAGCAACCAAACAAAAATGAGTGGTGAGGTAGCAGAAAGGCTTTGACATCACCAGTCACTTGTTTTCCAATTTTTGTTGCATTGCTATTCTTCCTGATGAAAAAAAAAAAAAAAAACCCTACTTGCCCCCTCACAAGGTATTACAGCTGTAAGTGATTGGAAACACCTAAACTCTGTTAAGATGATGCTTTTACTGGTTTAACAAAATCTCTGGTCTTGAGTTTTTTGTTTTTCGGGTTGTTTTTTTTTTAAGATACATTTGTCAGTGAAAGTTAAAGTGTCTTGAAGAATTCATGAATAAACTAAACATTTGAGCAAAACACAAGGAAGATGCAGGAATAAGAATGGCTTACCTCAAGTTGATAAAGCCAGATGGACTAATTTCTAAATATGAAATACATTTTAGATTATTAGGAAGTATATATAGGAAAAATATGGAAAATGGTTTAGACTTATTAAATTATAATTCATATCCATAAATGATCAACACTTTCACACAGGCTTGTTGCACGAACAGAATATGGCAAAAATGAGGCTACTTACTTTCATGGGAATGGCTGTAGAAAATAAAGAAATATCATTTGACACAATGCAACAGGAACTTCAGATTGGAGCTGATGATGTAGAGGCATTTGTTATTGATGGTAAGAACTGTAGTAACATATTTTGCACAATACTAATGAACTATACCTTTTAGTCTTCTAAGCTTGTGTTAAGTATTAAGAAAAAAATCTTATTTGCATTGCTGTATTTGTTCTTAAGATATAGCTGTAAAACTTTAAAGACGTGCTCAACTGTTGACTTTTAAACAGTTTTCAGTGACAGGAACTATATTTCAAACAATTCTTTACAGAACTRATAAGTTGTTTGCAGGTTTAATTTGTCACCTGTTTTTGCTTGCTGTCATTAAAATGGGATGTATTTGTAGGGGAGAGGAGTTCATAAAAACTGTGCAGGATATTGCTTTAATAGACTGGCACAAACAATAGGAGTCATACATGACCTTTGTCTTGTTACATCATTTTGCTTTTCTGCCTACTAGACTGTCAAAACCAACAGCAAAACAACACTAAGTGAACTATTGTTTTTTATATTTGTATTGATCAAAGTTTAAAGAGGTTTTATACTATTTAATAACTTCCCCCCCATCTTGAAAATATTGCTCAAAATAGTATTGCTTTTTTGCAGCTGTAAAGACAAAGATGGTATACTGCAAAATAGATCAGACACAGAGAAAAGTAGTTGTCAGGTAAGACTTAATTCTTCATAGCATTTTGCAGAACTTAGTATGTTCTAATTATTTCATGTACATTTGTAGAATATTTTAACTAGAAGCAAGGTATTGTTCCTGTCAGTTGCCTGTAGTTAAATAGTTSCTATTTATCATAATTTTATTAAAGCTCAGACTGGATGTGATTAGCTTATTTAATGAAAGAGTCCTATTTTCCAGCACATTTCATTTAATGACCTAATAGTGACAAGAATACTAATGACTGCTGTTGCTTTAAATATTTGGGAAGGCTACAGAATTCTGTAATTGGTAAAATACAGCCCTTTATATGGAGAAAATTCCCCTATTATGTGCAATAGTAAAGTAATGCTCTAAAAGAATTACTAGGTAAGCATTACATTTAGTAATCCTCTTCCAATTTTGTTTTACTTCTCTAGTCACAGCACACATCGGACTTTCGGAAAGCAGCAATGGCAACAATTGTATGACACTCTAAACACCTGGAAACAAAATTTGAATCAAGTGAAAAACAGTCTCCTCAGTCTCTCAGACACCTAAAAAAATTTTTTTTTCCCACCTAGAAATGTCTCACTCTACATGAAATTTATTAAAAACTTTGAAAATTTGTGAATGTTTCCAAAATGTATGCAATTGGTTTGAGAAATTAAATATTCTAAATTGCAATTAACATGGGAAAATCTCTTCTCTTGATTTTCTTAAACAATTAGCAGTAATGGACAGTGACAATATCAATTATGTTTGGGTTTTTTTTGCTGTTACTCAAGTTTACAGATTGAGGATCTTTCTTTGCACAAGGTAGGGGGAGGGAGGGAGAGAGATCAAAAATGATAGTGCAAGCAATTTTGAAGTGAAAATTTCTGTTAAACCTTAAGGGAGGAAAAATGTGAACCAGTTAAAAGCAGCAGATATTGCTTCATAAAATTTCACTTTTATCTCTAACATACTTGATGATTTAGTGTTGAAAGAGGCATTATTTAGATAGAATCAGCTACAACAGATACTGCAGACTTTAATCATTTAATTGTAAAGGTAAGCAGATTTTCTTGTTTTGCTGCCACTTAGAGTTGCTGTAAGTTGTTACATTTTTTAGGAACAATTCTTGTGAAACAGTTGCTGCTGCTTTTGTTTAAAAGCTGAGTGAGCAATTTCACAAAGAAACATTCAAGTATTTCAGCCAAAACTTTTCAGGAACAGGAGATTATTTATTCTTTTGTTTATTTTTATTTAAGAGATTAAAATATTAATTTGTAAACATTAACTTCATGAAAAAATTATAACTTGAATTTGATGGCTGAAATATAGAGAACACTTTCGTAGGAATTGTATCCATTTTTAAAGAAAAAAACCTGTTCTCCGTTAAGGATAAAAGYACAATACATATAATACTTTGTTCTATAAGAATACCTCTACCAGTCTGGTTTACAGAAGTGATTGATCTGTGCTTAAGACACAGTCACACCTGTGTTTTTATCTCCTGCCACTGCTCTTTATCAGCTTTCTTCATATTTTCTCTTTCTTGATGAATGAAGTCTTTCCAAATTCAAGAACTTTTCTATTTCTTCTATTTGACTTTTTATATTGAAGTTCTGAGTAGAACACCTGTCCTCATCTCTGAGTGCACTTTCACTTATTACTGGAGTTACAGTCATGTGTGAAGACTTCTGCTCATGCTTTAAAACATCAAATCCTTCTTTCACCTGACAGAATACAAATTTAACAGTTAATAATACAATATTCAGGTACAAAGGTTCAAATTGTCAAATTTTGATAAGCAGTAAGCAAACAAATGTGAATAGAAAAAAAATACATTCAACTTAAAGCTTGCTTTAGTTTTAATTTATAAAACTTGATGATGCTAAATATACTTTTATAAAATAAAAGTTAAGACAGTACAAAAGAGTAAGGAGTTTGACAGTAGATACTAGTGAAGCAAAGCACTCCTGCAGCCTGTGTAACTGTTACCTCCAAGCCAAGAGCTAAGAATATAACCTTCTCGTGAAACCAAACTCAACTATTTGTTGTCAGACCAGAGGGACTCTGGGAGCTGGAAGTTAGTTCTCCCCTGGTAACCCAACATTGAGCTCAGTGCTGGGGCAGGCTCTTGGCTCTCAGAGGTTCATGCAGCACCAGCCACCTGCCAGGGAGGTTACAAAGTACCTTACACAGAACCAGCAGTGCAGCTGTGCTTGGGGATTCACAACATAACCTCTAATTCTTCGTTAGAGTGCTAGAGTTGCTCTTCCATTGCAGAGATAGTGAGGTGAGGCCTCCCCTCTCTATTCAATTATTTTTGAATATTATGCAACTGTATCCTACCTGCTTGTAAGCCACAGAGTCATATCAGGCCTGCCTTTATTTTAACAAAGATAAGAATTACTTGTTTAAAAAAAATTTTGAAGAGGCAAGTTTTGTAGCGAGATAGATAGCATATCACTAGCTGAGCTATTAGAAGATTTTCCTTCTGTAATGCACAAGCATTTCTTGAAGTTTGAAAAACATGAACAATAAATTTCAAGCAAATTGTTGACTTAGCCTATTGCATCTGCAACAATGTTATGATCATGATCTGATACCTCCTCATAAAAATGGAGATTACAAACATAACTGAAGTAACTTCATTTGAGCAATAAAACTTTCATCCTGTTAATTCTTGTGGCCATATATGTATGTTCTCCCATGCTCTTTCCCAAAGCTTCAAAACAAAATGGATCATACTTCATTGCAGGCCACTAGGCAAAATTTCTATTGAATAACACATGGGGCTGTATCTGTGCTGTACTAATAAGCTGAGAGGAATAATTTTCATTCAGGTCTTTCACATTTGGTATTTCTAGTGAGAGAAAGCCATGCCACTTTACCAGGATTTTATTTGAAGACTACAAGCATTTAGACCTCTTTGGAGAAGTAACTGCAATTAGGTAAGCTCTGTAGCATTTTAATAAAGTTCCATGAGAGTGGGTTTAGAATACAATACAGCTTTTTTTTAAAAAAAGTAATCTGTTAAAGTTCTCAGGCTTTTTCACAATATGATACAAGTAAAACAATGTATCTTACTGCCAATACTGAACAATATGCCAAGTTCTGTTTAATACAGTGGGACAGGTATGCACAGAAGCATTCACTGCTGAATTGTATGGCTGCATGATTAAGGACATATGTTTAAACAGAGCTGAGGATGCTTATGCATCCTTACCTTGGTACTCAGGCACATACAGACTAATGTTGGAAACATTTCTTCATATTTTTTTACTAGAACTTTAAGTACACATGTAGCTCTTTTTCTCCTCCCATCGCTTTTTACAGTGGTGCATTTTGGTTGAATGAGATTATCCACACTGTAGAAGGCTAAGACTGCTCTAAGTTATAAACATACATACTAGTCAAAAGAACTAAACTGAGCAGCAAAAGGGGCTGCTGAGCCTATTTCTAATCTTCCAACAGCCTTTTCACATCAGTCATAAAAATGACAAATTTGAGGATAGAAGGTATTAGAATGACACCAATGGAGAAGGGAAGAGTGGTCTGCAAAATCCCAGTCTGAGACTTCATAGATCAAGTATTTTGAAAACCATCTAAGGTCAAATCTGCAAGGTGCTCTGTTTTTGTACAGAGCACCTTGTACTTAGCCTGTACAGAAGAAGCTTTAATTTGGAGATGATAAAGTATATATAACCACAATCAGATAATGAAATACAGCATTTTAACTATTTGTAGATTTGGTAATTTAGTCCACTTCCTTCCAAAAGCTCTTAGCTGGGAGGCAGGGAGAACAAGCAAGGGAGAATGAGAAAAGAGTTCTAATTGATCTCCACCTCACTGAGAAAAAGCAAAAGAGAGTACTGCAAATATTATCACCACAATTGTGCTTGGTGAAGTGAAAATTGACCTCACTATCATTCCCAATTAGTGTCATGTTAGGAAAGTTGAGCGATTTAACAGCATCAGCCTTTCCTTTTGAATTTCAGAGAACTTGAACACTAATGGCACTGAGGATAACTAATCAGATCCATTGAAGTCAGCCAACATTGTCATTTGAGAACACTGTAAATCCTGACCTCAAACTGTATCCAGAGGAGACATCCATAAGTACCTGAGAAACTCCTCTAGAGCCACTTGTGAAAAGAAAGGTCCATTGCAATTGTAAATTATTATATCACCCTTTAATACTATGTTTAGCATTATCTCTTAATAAAGATCAAATTCTAATAAAGCACGTGTAGCTGTTCAAGTTCTAAACAATGTATGACACTAACATAGAACTGAAAACACAGTATGAGCTATTGCTAGTGTCATCTGAATGATGCTGTCTTCAAACAGCAGGTTTCCTTTTAATTCTCTGCTTTTACACATGTTCAGATAATGTCATTATACTAAATAATACAATAACTTTTAAAATATAGCATTGCACAATTGCAGCATAGAATAAACTAACTGATAGGCTCTGATTCATAAATATGCTGAATTTCTAGCCTGTGACAGATTCTTTTAAATAACATGTCCCTATTGAATAATAAAGGAAAGAATGTTTTTATACTTTTTACAAAATACTTTTAAAAATTTTTACTCCTATTTTTTCTGTAGGTGATGATTTTTATTAAGATACACAGTGAACTTCCCTCTTTCTCCCCTCCCAAACAGACTGGTTAGCATCTGTTTGATTCATATGCTGTGACTTTTTCCTGCTGCTTTCTATCAACCTTAATTGTGAAAAATGGTGCCTTGTTGCCCTTTTGATATTATTTTGGAGATTGACTCAGCCTTAAAGTATCCAGATGCATACAGTTGTACAAATATCTGTGGAATTAGCTCACTGAGGTCTGGTCCGCAATATTTTTTTAATTGACTTACATGTTCTGTGGGAAAAGAAGAATCATAAAAAGTCTTTGCTATAGCATTCCATTCTTCACTAGGTTCTCCTTGGGGGTCTTGGTGGATACTACAGATATTCAAAGTGTTGGCAGCTCTGTTGAAACTGGTAGAACCTGATTGACAAAAAGGAAATGGTAACAACTGCAATTTAGTCTCTAGGCACTAATTGTAAAGTAACTAAACTTTTGGTTTACCTCTGATCTTAAAAAAAACAAACAAAACACAAATGATTGTTTTAAATCACGGAATCTCTGTTGCAGATTTTTCCCTCTTCATTTTTTCCTTTCACATACTTCTGCATCTATTTTGTCTCTAAAGATGACTCAAGTTTCCATTCTGATTATAAATGTTTAATACTGTTTTTCACAATTAAATTAATTGCAAATTAAAATTGTGATTTATAGAAAATTTTTCTGAATATTCTAACTCAATATAAATTTTTTTTTCAAACCATGATGCTTTATCTGTACATCACCTTCTGATAAATGAAATACATAATTACTGCCATCCTGACATCATATTGCAGGGTGCGTTGCTATAATAAAAAAGACATTCTAAATACAAAAGTATTTAGACAGGTAAAGAACATCTTTTAGATGAGGAGTCTTTTTGTAAAGGGATACACCTAATATTTCATGAAATCAGGCAATAGCTGTCTACCAAGGGTAGAAGGGACAAATAAGCAGATTAACCATAGCTGAGAATAAGGCCCCAATCCTGCAGTGACTTTATGCACTGTTAGTAGACTCTACTAAAACCAGTATCAAATTCTTTGCAAAATCAAAACATAAGTGTACTTTCAAAATTATTCATAATGCAAATAATAGGTGTTATGCCACTACACAGATACCTGTCAGTCATTGCTATAATAGTAAAATCATTACCTTCGTATGAAAATAGGTATACTTAACTAATGCTTATGTAGCAGAGAGTTAATTAAGAGTACTGTCATTTTCTCTTTTAGGGGAGGGTGAAAAGGAAGGCAGCTGTAGTTTTAGGTTTGATTTTTTTAAATCAAAGTTCTTCAGGAAGATCCTGCCCATTCCTCTATTAACACGTGTTGTGACTGCTATCTGGAACCAGTGTTGTTTAAACAGCAGATTAGATTGTGGTTAGGCAGTAAAAGGAATTCTTTCAGATAGACTTACTGAACCCTTTCACCAGTTCTCTCTACCTTAGCAATCTAGAAAGCAATTGGTAATTGAAGGTCTCCCTAGATCTCCCATACAGCTAAAAGTATTTATGCTTCAAAGTACAAACTTTTTTTTAGAGATGATGTCCACATGGATTCTACTCCAGGTTTGGCATCTGGCAAGCATTTGGGGGGGGGGGGGTGTCTTGGTTGTTGCAGTGCTGAGTACAGCAGTGCCTAACTCTTCAGTGCCCTGTCAGTGAGATTTTTCTACCCCCTAAGAAGAGGCAAAGGATTCAGAGAAGCTGAAGTCAAAACCTATCTAAATTAGCCAGTATGTTGACAGGGAGCAGCAGATCTGGGACCCAGCCCAAGGTCTTCAGCTGTGAAGCTTTGCCAGAGGTAAAGAGGTCTGGTGACCCTTATTGGTCATTAGGCAACTCATCTGGGGAATGAGGGTCATATTCAAATCCTCACTGGCTGAGCTCTGTCAGGCTTCAGCTAAATTTCTCACCTTTTTTGAAACTGTTCTAAATTACAGACCTTGAGCCTCTCAGACTCACTTCTTGGAATTACTCTACTTTGCATACAAAAAGATTTCTGACAAGAAAAAGGAGGAAGAACACAAGAACTTTAGACAGTTCTGTCTGTGCTTAGAGAAAAGATACATGCAGAACATCACATAAGCATGCATTCATTTTCTTGGTGAAGCAGGTATCAAAATTCACATCCTTAGAAAAAACAATGTACCATCTGAGCTCACGAATCTGCTATCTTGCTATCACTACTATTGTTTTGGGGATGAAAGCTCATCTGAAACAAAACTCGGAAAAAATACATGTACAAATATACATAGGCAAGAGACCAACTACAGAAACAAAATAATCTATGAACCTATATTCCTAACAGCAAAACAATATAAGAAAATCAGACTGCAGGTGTTCTATCTCACTGCCATCAGCCACAAAACTAAGAGACAGCATCCATTCTGCTCTTATGAAAACTCACTCAAGTGGTGAAGCTGAAAAACACCAAAGACATCAGCAAAGCCTCAAACAGACACAAACACCCCATACTGTGGATCTGGCTATTCTGAAAGACATTCAAGCATCCAAAGTTCCATTCTTCTAAGAAAGCAGGGTCTTCCAGAGACTACCAGATAATCTGCTTTTTCAAGTTTACAGCACATATGCATTAAGAATAGAATCTGTAGGCAATCTTTATTTTGAAAGGGAAAACACGACCTAAACTATTTTGATTGTACCCCCTTACTAAGGTAGAGGAACATATGGAAAGGTGTTGAAGTCACCTTACTGTGGAAATATCTATTATTTTGGTAAGAGATTGAGTTTAAAAACGGCACTTTTAGTTAAAAAAAATAGGGGTAATTAGTGGTTTATTGCAAAACAAATCTAAAATACAGTTCTTACATATTTCAGTAATGATTTAGAAACACATGGAACAAAATTCATATTTACCATTTTGCATATGCAAAATATTCAGCAAATAGTCACCAAATGCCAACAACAGAAGATGAAAAAGCATCTCAGAAGATGAAAAAGCACTAACAGCCAGGTCTGTTTCCCAGTGCTTCAAAGAATGTAAACTTCTCCTTTCACACATTCACCATATTCAGATGGTTCTAAGTGTCCATCTGAATTAAAGATGTACAAAAAAAAAAAAAGTAAGCTTTCTCATAAAGCCAATTCAAGGAAGCATCTACTGGTTGAAAAATTAACCCAGTTACCAATTTTTATGCAAAATAAGTGATTTCCAAAGTGATTTTATGTACTCAGTGATTTCCAAAAGGTGCTCAGTACTTTTCAGATCATATGCAGAGCCCTGATCGAATGCGCTCTACATTGGAGTTAGAAATGCCTGTAACATTCAGTTTGTCACTGCACTGCTTTTCTTTTATAAAGGGAAGCAAGACAGAAAGTTTATTTAATCAGATAATTGAGCAAAGAAAAGCTATTTAGTTGCATTTACACTGTAAATTAATTTAGACATCTCATCTTTCAAATTGCATTTTTCCACATAACTATCAGTTTTACATTTTTCTCATGTTACACTAAACTGCTTACATGCATAAATTTCAAATTTTGTTATTTTTTTCTAAATATATCCAATACATACTTCAAAATATGAAGAACTATCTTTCTTACCTAGTCCCATTTCTTTCCTGACAACACTTTCACTGAGATTTTCATATTGTGTTTTTGAAATCATCTTTCTGTTTTCTGCCAGACCTGGTAGTTTCTCTTTCAAAAGGGAAGGTTCTTTGGAAGCTGAAGTCCACATTGTTTGACTTCTCACTTGATTTACTCTTGAACAAGAACTGAGATCTAAAAAATTTAAGTATACTGGAGTTTTCTCAGCTTTTTTATCAGAGGTTGAAAGATCAAAGGATGACCTTCCACTTATGTTTACTAAATTTCCAGATGTTCTCATGGGTAAAGAGCATGATTCTTTCAGGTGACCCTCAGCAAACTTACTTCCTGGAACTGTACTATTTAGTGAATCTTTTTTCTCTTTTAACAATGCATTATTTATTGAATTATCATTAATCTGCAGGGAATGTTCATTTTTGATGGATTGTATCTGAGTATCATTATTAACTTTTTCACATGGTATTAGTTTATCATCTGCACTACTTCTGTCTTTTGAGGTTTCTTTATGAATGATTATTTCAAGATCATCAGCATTTACTGTAGATACGTTTTCAGCATTCAAAGCACACGTATTTGTGTCTCTTCCCATTTGCTCAGTACCAGCTCGTTCTGGCTGGTTGCTTTGCATGTCGGTCACCCTTCCTCCTCTCTCTGCTTTGGCAGATGAACTGGAAGTACCTCCAAGAGGCCTATCATTGCCGCCTTCTGTTGCGAGGTCATCACCGTGCCCGTGAGCGCGACAAGCAGCCAGCGGATTTGCACCATCAGCTGCTGGAAAACCAACGTGCAGGAGAGCATCCCTTCTGCTGATGTTTCTGGCGTTGTCATTGTAATTTCTCTCTTCAACATCTACATGTTTCTGCTTACACAGACATTTATCCGTATGTAAATCACTCAGATTTAACGTTTTTTTTTCTGTTTCATGTAGTCTGTTATCCACATAATTGTCACTGTCCAGCAAGCTACATTCCTGGTATTCTGCCTGATGATTTTCTTTAGTATAAGATAGGATGCCAAAATTTAATTCCTTAGCTTGATGACTGTCTGTACTTCTCTCAGGCCCAGCATTCTCCTCAGTGCTAAGAGCCACTTCAGACTCTTTGCTGGGTGCTTCAGTCATAAGGACACTTTTGTTGTATTGTATGGTATTTGTCTTTTTGTCTGCATTAGTACAAGCTGATTCCTCTGTAGCATTGCCTAACTCTTGCTTGCTGGAGTTTGTCTCCTGACTTGCATTCTTCTTGTAGACACCTGCTGTGTCAATACAGTCCAAAAATACCTTCCCAGTTTCCACATGGAGTGCTGCCAGTGCTTCAGTGCTGCCCCGCAGCTTACATTCTAAACTCGCTTTCTTTTCCTCCAGTAACATTCTGGGGATTGTTCCTAAATTTTCTGCTGCTTTGCACTCAGTGACACATACTTCCCAGGCCTGTCCTTGGGTAATTAAATCAGTATCTGTGCAGAGGGTATTCTTCCTGGAAGAAGCCTCCCTTTGCTTTTCTTCACAAGGGCTAGCAACATTATATTCATTCTTACAACTGTTTTCAGGAACTTGTAAAACTGCTAAAGTAAGTGTATGTAGTTAGTAGTTAGTGACAGCTGACACAGAGGTTAGAAAAAAAAAAAGTTATTTTTACAGTTTAAAATTTCCAAAAGGTGTACTCAATATTAATATTGATACTGATTTTTATGTTACAGTGCAGTAACATTTATAAATACATACACACCCATACATATATAAAATATACACAAGCACATCAAAAAGTTATTAAAGATAAATATTATATTACAGTAACTTGCAAAATATTTATGAACTGTTCAAACATAAAATGATTAACATTCATTGTATTTTAAGTATGAATGATATTTTAAGTATGAATTATGATAGTTAAAATATTTCCCAACTCGTATGTTAGCATTATTGAAAAACATCTTCAATATGAATTTATAACACATACTTAATTCATTATGTATTCCTTTCTACATAAAGTTTAAGTCACTGGTCTACTACTTCAAGTGCATTTATCTTTCTTTTTGAAAGTAGTATTTTAGCTAAATAAAAAAAATTATTTAAGGGAATATGTTCATACCAAAGGAATATGCTATGACTTGATGGTTTGGGGACAGTAAGGAATAACTAAAGCATTTCACTATCAGAAGGGTGTTTTCTGAAAATATAGCTGAAGGCTATGAGCATTGATCTTTTTAAGCAGTAACCAACTATGTAGTTAATAAGTTCTTAACTTTCCACTTACTGTTGCTACATTTTAGTGACTGAGCATTAGAGCCTGAGTACATTTTCTTTAGGTTGCTCCAAAAAATTATGTACTGGAGCTATAAACTGCTTTGTATAGAAATGTAATATGATTATGCCCAGGAACAGACCCTTCATTGCCTCTTGGGCCTTTTCTCATTGGTTTATGAGAAGGGGAAAGAGCCTTTCCCTGGTTTTGCTTCTATACGCAGGGTAAGCGTTCTAGTTCCTCCTAACCCATATTCACCTCTTCAACTGGCATGCAGAAAAAGTATTGCAGCAGCTTAAAGAGTGATAGCACACAGATCTTATTTAACATCCCTAGGCAGCTCCTAGTAGTACGGTGCTTTCATTCAGAACCTTGTGTGCTTCTCAGAGATTAGCACTACTGACACCAAGAATTTTGCTACCATTAGTACAAAAACATTTAATGCAGGATTCAGGCATTCTCATGTCATAATCTGTATCTGTAAACATTTATACTTTTATTAACAACACCACTTATCTCTACTGTCCATGTAACATTATTACTTTGTTCTAGCTGTACTTCTTCCATGCTTAACGAGTAGTCCATTGTGTTTTTTATTCCGACGACTTCTTTATGTCCAAAAATACTGTCTTTCCTTATATATTCTATACACTCATTTTCTTTCTGAGTGGCCTGTATTTCACTGTCTTTTGATTGCTCTTGACCACACTGGCATAAGAAGTGACAAAAAAATTACACATATTCTAATAGTTTACTACAGTTTCTGATTAGGTTTAACATTCAGGACCTGAAGTCTTTTTACAATTCTGACGTAAACCAAGACAATTCTGATGTAAACCTGGAAGAACAGGAAAGAAACTAGGTCATGCTATACTACAGTTCATAGACAGGAGAGGAAAAAAAAAAAAAAAAAAAAAAAGAGATTGACTGAATTTTCAGAGGAAGGAATGTGTGATCTACATGTGCTGACTGGATCACTCCCTCTGTCAGCAGGCTAAATCAGTGACTTATTCAATAATTATATGGGGGAAAAAAATCCACAATTGCTAATTACACTCCAACACATGCATACACATRCATGCTAACCACTTGGAGTTTTTAGCTTAGTTTCATAGGCAAATAAGGCTTATGAATTCTGCAGTCTCGGTCACCCAGTTTCTCATTCCCTCCCTGATGAATTTTGAACCTGAATTTGAGTCAAATTCAACCGGACTAGAAGCTTAAGAGATGTTAAATTCCATAAAGTTCTATGAAAACTCTGAGCTGTGCAGTGAAGAAACATCCTAATAAAAAGCCACCAAAGAAATGAAAATGCATCCCTTATCTCTTCTATTTGGTAGCTGAGAGGCAGAGAGCACATGCTGACCCTTGCCCTAAAGATAGGATATAAAAGTAGGTAGATGTGGGAGGGAGCAGGGGTATTGCTTAGTTCATAAAAGACATGAGAAAGCTGAAGATACTTGGGTGATTGGAGGTGTTGAAGAAGGAAGGCTGCAATGTGGGAGGGAGTTACAAGCACTGTGCTTGGACGCAGGATGTGTGGGGAGGATATAATGTACTACAGAATGGAGGGGGGTCATACACAACACTGGCAAAAAATTGGATTATTGCTATGGTGGGCTTGTAGATGATGTACAATACAAATCTGCAGGAAACAATTTGTTTCTACAAGGAGCATCAAGATGTTTCTGTGACCAAATTTGCTGATAAATGCAGGAGGGGTCTGAAATTACATTTTTTTCCTCTGCCTAATACTCCACCTTCAATTTGTTTGAATTTTCTTTCTCTTTTTCTCATGTTTTATTATCTCCCCATCATTCTAATTTGATACATCTTTTTTATCCATTTCACAGTGCTAGTGATTGCAGACATTTAAAAATCATGATAGATGCAAAAAACCCCCCACCCCACTAGACTGACTTAAAAATAGTAATTTTTTTTTGTTTTCTAACTTTTTAATTAGTTTAATCTGTTTCTTAGCTATATACAGCGTTGGCATCATATATTCAAAACTTTCTTTTCAAATAGAAATACTAGAAATTTACTTTTTCTTTCATGAAAGCTATAATTATTTTATAATCTTTTGCTTCTAGGAGCTGGGCTTTAGACAGATACACCAAATAACCCAGTAAAACTGTGCGTGTTACTCTTTCATAGAGGTATAGAAGAACTTACCCCATTCTTTAGTATGGGCTGAACTGTTGAATGCATCTGAAACAGGATAAAGTGTTCTTATAAGGAGAGAAATGTTACATAATTTCTCTACTGATTTTCAGAAGGCTGAAAACATCCAGTTTCCATTAACTTCAAATGGCTGTTCAGCACTTCTAAAAATAAGGTCCAAGATGTCTAAATTAAAATGCCTAAATATCAAACCTGGATTTTACTTTAAAAGTTTTATCTTTGATTTAGTAAAATATAACTAACACACATATCTCAGATGATGTTTCCCTCTGTAGCATATTTCACATTATGAAATTCAGAATCTTCTCAAAACCTCTCTCTCTATGTATATACGTATACACACATATACATGCACAATAATTACAATAACCTGTTGCTAAGTGTAGCCAAGTTTTTTGATGGTACACAGCTGTATTACAGATGATATTAAACTATATGTGAAGCATATCATTAAACATATACATAAATAAAAAGGGGTGTAATTATTCACACTTGAATTTGGCTCTGTGCTGCTGCCCGACATTGTACCTTTCTTTTACAAAGCGGCCTTTGTTTACTTACCATTCCACAAGTTGAGCAGTATGAAGAAATTTACATATGTGCTAAATTTCATGCCCCACAAATAAGCACAAGAGTTTCAGATTGCACTAGATGTAAAAACATATGCATATTTCAATGCAACATTGGGAGCCATAGTTAAGATCTAAGATGTATGCTAACAACACAATGCCCTTTTATATTATACTAGACTAACTCATTACTAATACAAGGTGAAATGCCACAAATCAGAATAATTGATATCATCTTCCACAGCTCCTGTAATTTCCTGGCAGTTTTCTACTGCAGATTTGACTCAGCCTAGCCGGCTTAGCTTTTGAAATCTCATGACCATAAAACACAAAGTGGTATGGCAATTTGCCGTAAGATACAAGTTTGGAAGACATCTCAGACATTTTTTGTGTTTATAAACATATGCTTTAAGCTAATCTGCTTTTGAACACATACATTTATCTGAGTAAGCATGAGTACTGTTTATCATGAACGACTAGTAGCATGCCTTGATTCTGCATCCTAAACATAACATATAATTCATATTTTATTTCCATTCAAAGAAACAATGATTTTTAAAGTTACACAATTTGCTTATACCTTGCAGAATTCATACAGCTAACTGGGTTGCATGATGAATATTCATGTCAGGTCTAATTTCCACTGCATTATTAAGCATGCAGACACATGTATGTATACATATATGTGTGTATATATTATACATACAATAACACACATATATAAAATGTAGTTTGTGTTATATACATACATATGTATAGTGTGAAGAACTTTTCTTCCAAATTCTAAAATTTTATTATGGTTTGTCATTTTACTGGCAATTCAGACTAGTTCTA